>NW_027554110.1:0-114696 GCF_045843805.1 Urocitellus parryii | reverse complement strand
ACCGTTTTCATGTTTAGGTTTCACTCTGTTTTCTTCCATATGGATACATGTAGTTGGAACTCTAAATCAAACACGGTTTGTGCTAGCTCTTTGAAACTTGGCACAATAATGTAGTTCCACGTTCTATCGCTATGGTTTGTGTCCTACTCAACTAGCCCCAAGCAGAGACTGACGAGAATCACTTTCATTGAAAGGGGTTGCCAAGCTTCCAAAAAACTACGAGTTTCCTGAAATCTCAGCAAACATTTTTCACCCAATCTTGATGATACTGGCAGGTAATGATCAGTACACCAATCCCACTTGGCTCACCAAATTTCGTTCTTCTAGGTTAAACCGTTCCTTTTCAGTAACCGTTTTCATGTTTAGGTTTCACTCTGTTTTCTCCTATATGGATACATGTAGTTGGAACTCTAAATCAAACATGTTTTGTGCTAGCTCTTTGAAAGTTGGCACAATAATGCAGTTCCAAGTTCTATCGCTATGGTTTGTGTCCTAAGAAAGTAGCCCCAAGCAGAGACTGACGAGAATCACTTTCATTGAAAGGGGTTGCCAAGCTTCCAAAAAACTACGAGTTTCCGGAAATCTCAGCAAACATTTTTTCACCCAATCTTGATGATACTGTCAGGTAATGATCAGTACACCAATCCCACTTGGCTCTCCAAATTTCGTTCTTCTTGGGTAAACCGTTCGTTTGCAGTAACCATTTTCATGTTTAGGTTTCACTCTGTTTTCTCCTATATGGATACATGTAGTTGGAACTCTAAATCAAACACGGTTTGTGCTAGCTCTTTGAAACTTGGAAAAATAATGTAGTTCCAAGTTCTATCGCTATGGTTTGTGTCCTATTGAAGTAGCCCCAAGCAGAGACTGACCAGAATCACTTTCATTGAAAGGGGTTGCCAAGCTTCCGAAAAACTACGAGTTTCCTGAAATCTCAGCAAACTTTTTTTCACCCAATCTTGATAATACTGGCAGGTAATGATCAGTACACCAAACCCACTTGGCTCACCAAATTTCATTCTTCTAGGTTAAACCGTTCCTTTGCAGTAATCGTTTTCATGTTTAGGTTTCACTCTGTTTTCTCCTATATGGATACATGTAGTTGGAACTCTAAATCAATCACGGTTTGTTCTAGCTCTTTGAAACTTGGCACAATATTGTAGTTCCAAGTTCTATCGCTATGGTTTGTGTGCTATTGAAGTAGCCCAAACCAGAGACTGACGAGAATCACTTTCATTGAAAGGGGTTGCCAAGCTTCCAAAAAACTACGAGTTTCCTGAAATCTCAGCAAACATTTTTTCACCCAATCTTGATGATACTTGCTTGTAATGATCAGCACACCTATCCCACTTGGCTCACCACATTTCGTTTTTCTAGGTTAAACCGTTCCTTTGCAGTAACCGTTTTCATCTTTAGGTTTCACTCCGTTTTCTCCTATATGGATACATGTATTTGGATCTCTAAATCAAACACGGTTTGTGCTAGCTCTTTGAAACTTGGCACAATAATGTAGTTCCAAGTTCTATCGCTATGATTTGTGTCCTATGGAAGTAGCCCCAAGCAGAGACTGACCATTGCCGCAGGCTTCTCTCGGCTTGGGCCGAGCGAGCTGGCTGAGCCCCGTTCCTGCTGCTGCTATTTCTGAGCACTGCCTGCGGCACCCCTGCTGAGTTATTCCCTGCTGAGCTGTCAGTGCACGCGGGCTTGCAATCTTGCAACCCGGTTGGGCACAAAAACACAAGCCAGTCAAACTGAGACAAATTTTTATTTTGAGAGAAGCCGTGTGTGTCCTCTAACAAGTGGGTCCACCAGGTGTGTTCTACCTGAGCCGGGGGGCTTCCACTTCCCCCAGAAAACCCTCCTATCATCCTTTCCCAACCAATGGGAACTCTCCCATTACAATAGTGACATGAGTATCCTGAGTCCTGAAATGGGTCCAGCTAAACAACATGAGTCCAATTACCATATGAATGTGAATTGCTGGCTGGCAGTCATTAAATCCAAAGGTGCCTGTATCAATATTTTTGCTGTGGCTCCTAACATCTGCCCCCTTCTGTTTAATTAAACAACAGGCAAATGTGGCTAGGGACCGTGCCTGTTAGGTATGTCCAATTCACATATGGTTCTTACCCGTCATGGGAAAACTGACCTTATTGCATCAGTCTCCTGGCTTAGGTTGATACCACTGTAACCGAATCATACCCGTCACTGACTACCGGTCCAGTATATAGCCATACCTGTGTAATAGGCCTATGCACCAGTGGGGGGTGAGGTTCTTGCCTCACCTCTGTTGGCCCCCAAATTTAACCTTGGTGCCAGTGGGGGGGTGAGGTTCTTGCCTCACCTCTTTTGGCCCCCAAATTTAGACCATCACTAGCAGAAGGGAGAAAGACGCAGAATTGCCACGACACCAAGTCAATTGACGGCTCCTATGGAAACACTGGTGACACATCGGCTAAGATATTTAGCAGTACCAGTTCGCTGTATCAACAAATAGAGCACAATGCATACAGGTGATACATAGTCCAGGCAAGGTGTGTAAGCAGTTCAAAGTGGAGGAGTCTATCAATATGTCCATTTCCTCCCAAAGTAAATTAAGTCCTTGATTGAGCAGTCTTATTGAGTTATTTTGATAGATGTATCAGTTTATACAGTTTATAGTGATAGCTATCATAAAAGTTGTAGTTTGGTCTTAGTCTTCACCGGCACTGGGATGGAGATGGGAATTATGGCCATGTTGCTAAAGAGACATTATCCTGAACAGAATTATGAAATATAATGAAAAGGAAAGGTGAAAGTAAACAAACATATCTGTTAACCACCTTTAAAAGCAAAATTTAATAACAGCTGTTTACCTAAAGTAAAAAAAACCATATAAGTCATGTGACTAAATTTTTTTTTGAATACTTGTATCTATTTATACATGAGCGCTCCTTATAAATGAAATATGGACATACACACATACAGACATACAACACAAAACAGTGCATACATAACATAGAACATATAAGACAATAGTAAATAAAGGCCTTGTAGCTATAGCTAGGTGAAATCTCCATTGCTATGTTTAAAAACTTTACAGTTAAAAAAAAAATAAAACACAGTCAAAAAATAAAACTGATCAGAAAAACATTAACCTAGGTTTATATGAGCTTAAAAAATAAGGTAAAATAAAATAAAATAAAATAAAATAAAACTTTATGATGTGGGAAAAATGCAAATAATAAAATAGATATTGAAAAAGGCACCGTGGTAAATCACTGTCGCAGATGTAAGAATAGCCAGGCTGGAACTCTGGATATCAGCTGTTATGGATTTGAGTCAAATCATCTTCTTTTTCTGTAGAAATTGTTTTAGTTAATCTCTCTGGAATCCAAATTGATTGCTGTTCCTCCTGTGGAAAAACACAGACGGAGCCCCGACTCCAGACTATTACTGGGTCTGGACCTTTCCATTGTCCTGTTAGAATATCTTTCCAAAGTACCTTAGGCTTATGTACATTTTTCGGATACATATGTCTTTCCGCAGCACTAAGTCCTGATGAATCCAAATTTAGAAAGTTTAGAGTAAAAAGGGTTATTTTAAGTTTATCTTTGGGGGATATATACCCCTTACTAATTCCCTCCTTTCGCTTTAATAAGTACATTTTTATAGTTTGATGAGCTCTTTCAACTATGCCTTGTCCCTGTGGGTTGTATGGGATTCCTGTTATATGAGTAATGCCAAATGATGAGCAAAATTGTTTAAAAGACTTGGAGGTGTAACCAGGGCCGTTATCGGTTTTTAACTGTTTAGGAACACCCACAGTGGCAAAATTTTGTAAGCAATGAGCTATAACATCTTTAGTTTTTTCTCCGGGATGAAGGGAGCCCATCAAAAATCCAGAAGAAGTATCAACTGTAACATGTAAATATTTTAATTTTCCAAATTCTGGCAAGTGTGTGACGTCCATCTGCCAAATATGGTTAGGTATCATTCCTCTAGGATTGACTCCAAGATTAACTTGTGGCAAAATTGTCACACAATTTTGACATTGTTTTATTATATGTCTGGCTTGTTCTTTAGTTATTTTAAAACGTTTTTGTAAAGTATTAGCATTGACATGGAACCTTTTATGAAAATTTATAGCTTCTTCTATTGTGGAGAAAATATGTATGTCATGTGTAGATTTATCTGCTAGTTCATTACCCAAACTAAGGGCTCCAGGCAATCCTGTATGTGCTCTGATATGTCCTATAAAGAATGGATCCTTTCTATCCCAGATTAGACTTTGTATAGCAGAAAACAAAGAGAAAACAGTAGAGGAAGGAGAAATCCTACCAGCATCTTCAAGAGATACAGTAGCATTAACTACATACTGACTATCAGAAAATAAATTAAATGTAGAATCTTTGAACATCATAAAAGCTTGCAATACTGCATTGAGCTCTACCTTTTGAGCTGGTTGTTTGGGTACTAAAAATGTAAAAGTTTGATCAGGAGTAACTACTGCTGCTGTACCATTATTTGACCCATCAGTGAATATATTTGGAGCATTTATGATAGTGGTTTTTCTTGTCATTTTTGGAAAAACTACAGGATGCTTAGACCAAAAAGACAACAAAGGATTAGATGGCAAGTGATTATCAAATGCAACACTAGATTTACACATGATTATTGCCCAAGTATCTAACTCATTAGCTAACTCATCAATTTGATCCATAGTATATGGAGTAATAATTTTATTGGGAGAAATCCCAAACACTCCTTTTGCTGCTTTTATTCCTTTGAGTATTAATTGCCCTACAGCCTCAGGATATCTAGTAAGAATAGTATTAGGAGAATAAGATAAATGTATCCATAATAATGGACCTTCTTGCCAAAATACCCCTGTAGGAATATTTTTTGTCGGTAGTACAATAAATAATAAAGGCAAACTTATATCAATTCTATCCAAATGCATATTTTCCATATATGTTTCAATGATTTTTAATGCCTTTCTAGCTTCAGGCGTTAACATGCGGGGTGAATTTGGATCTGATGGACCCTTTAGAATATCAAATAAAGGTCCTAATTCTCCTGTTGGTATGCCTAGATAAGGCCTTATCCAATTTATATCTCCCAATAACTTTTGAAAGTCATTAAATGATTTGAGTTGATCTACTCGTATTTGAATTTTTGGTGGGCAGACCATGGTTGAGGATAATAGAACTCCTAAATAATTAATTGGAAGATTTAATTGTACTTTATCTATTGCTATCTCTAGATTATAATTTTTAAATAAGTTTGTAAGCGTGGCATAACATTCTAGCAATGTGTTTTTAACTTTATGTGCCATTAACACATCATCCATATAGTGAAATATCTGTAGTTCAGGGTTATGATTTCTAAGTGGCTGGATTGCTTTATCAACATAAATTTGGCACAAAGTTGGGCTGTTAGCCATCCCTTGAGGGAGTACTTTCCATTCATATCTCTGATCAGGACCTTCATGATTCAGTGCAGGGATAGTAAATGCAAAATGTGGACTATCCTCTGGATGAATTGGAATTGAGAAGAAACAATCTTTAATATCTATAGCTAGAACATGCCAGGTTTTAGGTAGAACAGACAATTGGGGAATCCCTGATTGAGCAGGTCCCATAATAACCATCTCATTATTAATGGCTCTTAAATCTTGTACTATTCTCCATTTACCAGATTTCTTTTTAATAACAAAAATGGGAGTATTATGGGGAGATACGGAAGGCTGTATATGTCCTTCCGCTAATTGCTGTTTGACCAGATCATGGGCTACTTGTATCTTTTCTTTAGTTAGGGGCCACTGAGGAACCCACACTGGTCTTTCTGATTTCCAAGTAATTTTGATTGTCTCAGTGGCCCTTTTTGAAAACCCAATCCATGTTTATTTATCTCTTGATCTATTTGAATTGGTGCTGTTATATCTTGTTCTTGATCTCTTAATCTCTTTTCTTTTCTAAAGCCTTGTTTTGCTCTACTAGTGGGCGCGTTAGGATTGACGTTATTTGTTAATGTCAATCCTAATTGATCTAGGACGTCTCGTCCCCATAAATTTATGGGGAGATGGTCCAATACATAGGGCTGTATAGTTCCTTCACATCCTTCAGGATCCTTCCAATCTAATACCATTGCACTTCTATGGGGAATAGTCGCCACTCCTAGGCCTCTAAGCGTTTGTGTGGCTTGCTGTAATGGCCAATGTTTAGGCCATTCCTGGCGAGATATGATGCTGAGGTCAGCGCCTGTGTCCAGCAGTCCATTAAAATCATGCCCTTGAATATTTAATTTTAGCATAGGGCGAGAATCTAAATTTAAAGATAGCATAGCCCAATCTACCCCTGTGGAGCCTAATCCCTTGGAACCTCTTTCTACATTACAACTGGAAAATTTATCATGTAGGCTTGGTATTATTAATAACTGTGCTATTCTATCTCCTGATGAAATTACTGATATACCTCTTGGAGAACTAGCCATAATTTTTATTTCACCCTCATAATCGGGATCAATTACCCCAGGACTTATCAAAAGTCCTTTTAGAGTAGAAGAGCTGCGTCCCAATAATAAGCCTACTGTTCCTTTGGGAAGAGGTCCTTTCACCCCTGTGGGAATGATTTGAACTCCCATCCTTGGAGTTAATACTGCTCTGGCAGAGGCACAGATGTCCAACCCTGCGCTCCCTCTAGTCTGTCTGATGAGGGATCTAATGGATAATGCGTCCTGGGCACCACCTTGATGGTGCTGTTGGGTTCCTCCATTGCCCCGTATATTTGTGGTTTTGTGCCCCGGGGCATTGGGCCCTCCAATTCGTTTTTTGACAACGGGGCCTGATACCTTTCTCCACGATATCATGGGTAGACACTTGGTCTTTGTCCATTTTTTGATAACGGAATACCCTCTATGGTGGTTTGAGAACGGCATTCATTAGCCCAATGTCTCCCTCTATGGCATCGTGGGCAAATACCCGGGATTCTAATCTTTTGATACCTAGCTTTGTTAAACCCTCCTCCTATGGGGCAATTTCTTTTAAAATGTCCTTCTTGATTGCAATTATAGCATGTTTTTGGCTTGGTACCTAAAGCCTGTTTTACTTCAGCTGCCATGACTTGTCCTTGTTCATTAATGTCTCTACATAATTTAATATATGTGTTTAAATCTTCCTGTTTCCACGCTCTAATGACCTCTTTGCAGCAACGATTTGCTTGATCGTAAGCCAGTTGTTTTATAAATGGCATTGCCTGTTCTGTATTTTCAAATGTCTCAGAGGCTGCTTCAATAAGTCTAGCTACAAAGTCAGCGTAGGGCTCATTAACTCCTTGTATTATCTTAGATAGTTGGCCTTGAAAATCCCCTTGTCCCTTCAAAGTTTTCCATGCCTTAATTGCATTTATAGCGATCTGAGCGTATATGCCAGGATCATATCTGACCTGTTGCATCTGCCCTTCAAATTCTTCTTTCCCCAGTAACATTTTCAGGTCTCGTTCAGGGTAACCTGCTTCTGCATTTCGCCTAGCTGTCTCCTTGCAAAATTCCTCATTGGCAATATTCCATAATAAATATTGTCCTCTATTTAGCACAGAATTACACACGTTAGCCCAATCTGCTGGTGTTAAGTTCCAGCTGGTAATAGATTCGACCATACTGACTGTGAAGGTAGCGGCCAGGCCGTAGGTTGCTACAGCTTCCTTTAATTGCTTTACTATTTTGAAATCTAAGGCACGGTAAACTCGTTCTCTTTCTTCTCCCCAATCAACTACAGGGCATGCTAATTTTTGGGGTCCCGCCTCAGGATTCCGTTCATCATCTATGGAGGCAGGTAAAGCTGTTGGTTGAATTATGCCCTCTGGTGGTGGAACGGAGTTAGTAGCAGCCTCCCTATCTGACGACCGTTTTTTCCCTGAGCTTGCCTTCTTCAAATTTTCTTCTATCTGACTAGCTTGAGAAAACTTTTGTTTTGCTTGACCTAATATGTTTTCTGCCATGGCCTGGACCTCTAACAATTTACTTAACAGTTTTTCGGTTTGTTTTTACTAGATTCTAATCTACTATAAAGGTAACGTAACCCAATAAGATAGGATAGAAGAAAGCCAAAACAGAATGAAACAGAAATGGAGAGGAGGAAAATGATTATGTCAATTTTCTCTCTCTCAGGGCCGAATAACTTCAAACCTTGAGCCAACCATTTTTCCCAATTCGCCTGAAAAAATTGTAAGGCTAGAGAGCCTGAAATAAAAGCAGAATAAATCAAAACAGAAATACCCATTCTGTCGCCTTTCCTTAGGGGCGAGCGATATTACTCACCTTTAAATTTGGGGCGTTCCCCGAACAGGGCCACCAAAATGCCGCAGGCTTCTCTCGGCCCGGGCCGAGCGAGATGGCTGAGCCCCGTTCCTGCCGCTGCTATCTCCGAGCACTGCCTGCGGCACACCTGCTGAGCGATTCCCTGCTGAGCTGTCAGTGCACGCAGGCTTGCAATCTTGCAAACCGGTTGGGCACAAAAACACAAGCCAGTCAAACTGAGACAAAGTTTTATTTTGAGAGAGGCCGTGTGTGTCCCATAACAAGTGGGTCCACCACGTGTGTTCTACCAGAGCCGGGGGGCTCCCACTTCCCCCGGAACACCCTCCTATCATCTGTCCCCAACCAATGGGAACTCTCCCATTACAAGAGTGACATGAGTAATCTGAGAACTGAAATGGGCCCAGCTAAACAGCATGAGTCCAATTACATATGAATGTGAATTGCTGGCTGGCAGTCATTAAATCCAAAGGTGCCTGTATCAATATTTTTGCTGTGGCTCCTAACAGACGAGAATCACTTTCATTGAAAGGGGTTGCCAAGCTTCCAAGAAACTACGATTTACTGAAATCTCAGCAAACATTTTTTCACCCAATCTTGATGATACTGGCAGGTAATGATCAGTACACCAATCCCACTTGGCTCACCAAATTTCGTTCTTCTAGGGTAAACCGTTCGTTTGCAGTAACCATTTTCATGTTTAGGTTTCACTCTGTTTTCTCCTATATGGATACATGTAGTTGGAACTCTAAATCAAACACGGTTTGTGCTAGCTCTTTGAAACTTGGCACAATAATGTAGTTCCAAGTTCTATCACTATGGTTTGTGTCCTATGGAAGTAGCCCCAAGTAGAGACTGACGAGAATCACTTTCATTGAAAGGGTTTGCCAAGCTTCCGTAAAAATACGAGTTTCCTGAAATCTCAGCAAACTTTATTTCACCCAATCTTGATGATACTGGCAGGTAATGATCAGTACACCAAACCCACTTGGCTCACCTAATTTCGTTCTTCTAGGTTAAACCGTTCCTTTGCAGTAACCGTTTTCATGTTTAGGTTTCACTCTGTTTTCTCCTATATGGATACATGTAGTTGGAACTCTAAATCAAACACGGTTTGTGCTAGCTCTTTGAAACTTGGCACAAAAATGCAGTTCCAAGTTCTATCGCTATGGTTTGTGTCCTATTGAAGTAACCCCAAGCAGAGACTGACGAGAATCACTTTCATTGAAAGGGGTTGCCAAGCTTCCAAGAAACTACGATTTCCTCAAATCTCAGGAAACATTTTTTTCACCCAATCTTGATGATACTTACAGGTAATGATGAGTACACCAATCCCACGTGGCTCACCAAATTTCATTTTCTAGGTTAAACCGTTCCTTTGCAGAAACCGTTTTCATGTTTAGGTTTCACTCTGTTTTCTCCAATATAGATACATGTAGTTGGAACTCTAAATCAAACAGGGTTTGTTCTAGCTCTTTGAAACTTGCCACAATAATGTAGTTCCAAGTTCTATCGTTATGGTTTGTGTCCTATTTAAGTAGCCCTAAGCAGAGACTGACGAGAATCACTTTCATTGAAAGGGGTAGCCAAGCTTCCGAAAAACTACAAGTTTCCTGAAATATCAGCAAACATTTTATCACCCAATCTTGATGATACTGGCAGGTAATGATCAGTACACCAATCCAACTTGGCTCACCATATTTCGTTCTTCTAGGGTAAACCGTTCGTTTGCAGTAACCGTTTTCATGTTTACGTTTCACTCTGTTTTCTCCTATATGGATACATGTAGTTGGAACTCTAAATCAAACACGGTTTGTGATAGCTCTTTGAAACTTGGCACAATAATATAGTTCCAAGTTCTATCCCGATGGTTTGTGTCCTATTGAAGTAGACCCAAGCAGAGACTGACGAGAATCACTTTCATTGAAAGGGGTTGCTAAGCTTCCAAAAAACTACGATTTCGTGAAATCTGAGCAAATATTTTTTCACCCAATCTTGATGATACTGGCAGGTAATCATCAGTTCAATAGTCCCACTTGGCGCACCAAATTTCGTTCTTCTGGGTTAAACCGTTGGTTTGCAGTAACCGTTTTCATGTTTAGGTTTCACTCTGTTTTCTCCTATATGGATACATGTAGTTGGAACTCTAAATCAAAGACGGTTTGTGCTAGCTCTTTGAAACTTGGCACAATAATGTAGTTCCAAGTTCTATCGGTATGGTTTGTGTCCTATTGAAGTAGCGCCACGCAGAGACTGACGAGAATCACTTTCAGTGAAAGCGGTTGCCAAGCTTCCAAAAAACTACGAGTTTCCTGAAATCTCAGCAAACATTTTTTCACCCAATCTTGATGATACTGGCAGGTAATGATCAGTTCACCAGTCCCACTTGGCTCACCAAATTTCGTTCTTCTGGGTTAATCCGTTCGTTTGCAATAACCGTTTTCATGTTTAGGTTTCACTCTGTTTTCTCCTATATGGATACATGTAGTTGGAACTCTAAATCAAAGACGGTTTGTGCTAGCTCTTTGAAACTAGGCACAATAATGTAGTTCCAAGTTCTATCGCTATGGTTTGTGTCCTATGGAAGTAGCCCCAAGCACAGAGTGACGAGAATCACTTTCATTGAAAGGGGTTGCCAAGCTTCCTAAAAACTACGAGTTTCCTGAAATCTCAGCAAACATTTTTTCAACCAATCTAGATGATACTGGCAGATAATGATCAGTACACCAAACCCACTTGGCTCACCAAATTTCGTTCTTCTAGGAAAAACCGTTCGTTTGCAGTAACCGTTTTCATGTTTAGGTTTCACTCTGTTTTCTCCTATATGGATAGATGTAGTTGGAACTCTAAATCAAACACGGTTTGTGCTAGCTCTTTGAAACGTGGCAGAATAATGTAGTTCCAAGTTCTATCGGTATGGTTTGTGTCCTATGGAAGTAGCCCCAAGCAGAGACAGACGAGAATCACTTTTTGAAAGGGGTTGCCAAGCTTCCGAAAAACTACGAGTTTCCTGAAATCTCAGCAAACTTTTTTTCACCCAATCTTGATGATACTGGCAGGTAATGATCAGTACACCAATCCCACTTGGCTCACCAAATTTCGTTCTTCTAGGTTAAACCGTTCCTTTGCAGTAACCATTTTCATGTTTAGGTTTCACTCTGTTTTGTCCTATATGGATACATGTAGTTGGAACTCTAAATCAAACACGGTTTGTGCTAGCTCTTTGAAACTTGGCACAATAATGTAGTTCCAAATTCTATCGCTATGGTTTGTGTCCTATTGAAGTACCCCAAGCAGAGACTGACCAGAATCACTTTCACTGAAAGGGGTTGCCAAGCTTCCAAGAAACTACGATTTCCTGAAATATCAGCAAACATTTTTTCACCCAATCTTGATGATACTTGCAGGTAATGATCAGCACACCAATCCCACTTGGCTCACCAAATTTCGTTCTTCTAGGATAAACCGTTCCTTTGCAGGAACCGTTTTCATGTTTAGGTTTCACTCTGTTTTCTCCTATATGGATACATGTAGTTGGAACTCTAAATCAAACACGGTTTGTGCTAGCTCTTTGAAACTTGGAAAAATAATGTAGTTCCAAGTTCTGTCACTATGGTTTGTGTCCTATTGAAGTAGCCTCAAGCAGAGACTTAGGAGAATCACTTTCATTGAAAGGGGTTGCCAAGCTTCCGAAAAACTACGAGTTTCCGTAAACTTAGGAAACATTTTTTCACCCAATCTTGATGATACTGGCAGGTAATGATCAGTACACCAATCAAACTTGGCTCACCAAATTTCGTTCTTCTAGGTTAAACCGTTCCTTTGCAGTAACCGTTTTCATGTTTAGGTTGCACTCTGTTTTCTCCTATTTGGATACATGTAGTTGGATCTCTAAATCAAACACGGTTTGTGCTTGCTGTTTGAAACTTGGCACAATAAGGTAGTTCCAAATTCTATCGCTATGGTTTGTGTCCTATTGAATTAGCCCCAAGCAGAGACTGACGACAATCACTTTCATTGAAAGGAGATGCCAAGCTTCCAAAAAACTACGATTTCCTGAAATCCCAGCAAACATTTTTTCACCCAATCTTGATGATACTTGCAGGTAGTGATCAATACACCAATCCCACTTGTCTCACCAAATTTCGTTCTTCTAGGTTAAACCATTCCTTTGCAGTAACCGTTTTCATGTTTAGGTTTCACTCTGTTTTCTCCTATATAGATACATATAGTTGGAACTCTAAATCAAACACGGTTTGTGCTAGCTCGTTGAAACTTGGCACAATAATGTAGTTCCGAGTTCTATCGCTATGGTTTGTGTCATATGGAAGTTGTCCAAGCAGAGACTGACGAGAATCACTTTCATTGAAAGGGGTTGCCAAACTTCCTAAAGACTATGAGTTTCTGGAAATCTCAGCAAACATTTTTTCAACCAATCTAGATGATACTGGCAGGTAATGATCAGTACACCAATCCCACTTGGCTCACCAAATTTCGTTCTGCTAGGGTGAACCGTTCGTTTGCAGTAACCATTTTCATGTTTAGGTTTCACTCTCTTTTCTCCTATAAGGATACATGTAGTTGGAACTCTAAATCAAACACTGTTTGTGCTAGCTCTTTGAAACTTGGCACAATAATTTAGTTCCAAGTTCTAACTCTATGGTTTGTGTCCTATGGAAGTAGCCCCAAGCAGAGACTCACCAGAATCACTTTCATTGAAAGGGGTTGACAAGCTTCCGAAAAACTACGAGTTTCCTGAAATCCCAGCAAACTTTTTTTCACCCAATCTTGATGATACTGGCAGGTAATGATCAGTACACCAAACCCACTTGGCACACCAAATTTCGTTCTTCTAGGTTAAACCGTTCCTTTCCAGAAACCGTTTTCATGTTTAGGTTTCACTCTGTTTTCTCCTATATGGATACATGTAGTTGGAACTGTAAATCAAATACGGTTTGTGCTAGCTCTTTGAAACTTGGCACAATAATGTAGTTCCAAGTTCTATCGCTATGGTTTGTGTCCTATGGAAGTAGCCCCAAGCAGAGACTGACCACAATCCCTTTCATTGAAAGGGGTTCCCAAGCTTCCAAAAAACTACGAGTTTCCGGAAATATCTGCAAACATTTTTTCACCCAATCTTGATGATAATGGCAGGTAATGATCAGTACACCAAACCCACTTGGCTCACCAAATTTCGTTCTTCTCGGTAAAACAGTTCCTTTGCAGTAACCGATTTCATGTTTAGGTTTCACTCTGTTTCCTCCTATATGGATACATGTAGTTGGAACTCTAAATCAAACACGGTTTGTGCTAGCTCTTTGAAACATGACACAATAATGTAGTTCCAAGTTCTATCGCTATGGTTTGTGTCCTATTGAACTTGCCCCAAGCAGAGACTGACGAGAATCACTTTCATTGAAAGGGGTTGCCAAGCTTCCAAAAAACTATGAGTTTCCGGAAATCTCAGCAAACATTTTGTCACCCAATCTTGATGATACTGGCAGGTAAAGATCAGTACACCAAACAAACTTGGATCACCAAATTTCGTTCTTCGAGGTTAAACCTTTCCTTTGCAATAACCGTTTTCATGTTTAGGTTGCACTCTGTTTTCTCCTATTTGGATACATGTAGTTGGGACTCTAAATCAAACACGGTTTGTGCTAGCTCTTTGAAACTTCGCACAATAATGTACTTCCAAGTTCTATCGCTATGGTTTGTGTCCTATTGAAGTAGCCAAAAGCAGAGACTGACGAGAATCACTTTCATTGAAAGGAGTTGCCAAGCTTCCAAAAAACTACGATTTCCTGAAATCCCAGAAAACATTTTTTCACCCAATCTTGATGATACTTCCAGGTAATGATCAGTACACCAATCCCACTTGGCTCACCAAATTTCGTTCTTCTAGGTTAATCCGTTCCTTTGCAGTAACCGTTTTCATATTTAGGTTTCACTCTGTTTTCTCCCATATGGATACATATAGTTGGAACTCTAAATCAAACACGGTTTGTGCTAGCTCTTTGAAACTTTGCACAGTAATGTAGTTCCAAGTTCTATCGCTATGGTTTGTGTCCAATTGAAGTAGCCCCTAGTAGAGACTGACGAAGATCACTTTCATTGAAAGGGGTTGCCAAGCTTCCAAAAAACTATGATTTCCTGAAATCTCAGCAAACATTTTTTCACCCAATCTTGATGATACTGGCAGGTAATGATCAGTACACGAATCCCACTTGGCTCACCAAATTTCGTTCTTCTAGGGTAAACCGTTCGTTTGCAGTAACCATTTTCATGTTTAGGTTTCACTCTGTTTTCTCCTATATGGATACATGTAGTTGGAACTCTAAATCAAACACGGTTTGTGCTAGCTCTTTGAAACTTGGCACAATAATGTAGATCCAAGTTCTATCGCTATGGTTTGTGTCCTATGGAAGTAGCCGCAAGCAGAGACTGACCAGAATCACTTTTATTGAACGGGGTTCCCAAGCTTCCGAAAAACTACGAGTTTCCGGAAATCTCAGGAAACTTTTTTTCACCCAATCTTGATGATACTGGCAGGTAATGATCAGTTCACCAAACCCACTTGGCTCACCAAATTTCGTTCTTCTAGGTTAAACCGTTCCTTTGCATTAACCGTTTTCATGTTTAGGTTTCACTCTGTTTTCTCCTATATGGATACATATAGTTGGAACTCTAAATCAAACACGGTTTGTGCTAGCTCTTTGAAACATGGCACAATAATGTAGTTCCAAGTTCTATCGCTATGGTTTGTGTCCTATTGAACTAGCCCCAAGCAGAGACTGACGAGAATCACTTTCATTGAAAGGGGTTGCCAAGCTTCCAAAAAACTATGAGTTTCCGGAAATCTCAGCAAACATTTTGTCACCCAATCTTGATGATACTGGCAGGTAAAGATCAGTACACCAAACAAACTTGGATCACCAAATTTCGTTCTTCGAGGTTAAACCTTTCCTTTGCAGTAACCGTTTTCATGTTTAGGTTGCACTCTGTTTTCTCCTATTTGGATACAAGTAGTTGGAACTCTAAATCAAACACGGTTTGTGCTAGCTCTTTGAAACTTGGCACAATAATGTAGTTCCAATTTCTATCGCTATGGTTTGTGTCCTATTGAAGTAGCCAAAAGCAGAGACTGACGAGAATCACTTTCATTGAAAGGAGTTGCCAAGCTTCCAAAAAACTACGATTTCCTGAAATCCCAGCAAACATTTTTTCACCCAATCTTGATGATACTTGCAGGTAATGATCAGTACACCAATCCCACTTGGCTCACCAAATTTCGTTCTTCTAGGTTAAACCGTTCCTTTCAAGTAACCGTTTTCATATTTAGGTTTCACTCTGTTTTCTCCTATATGGATACATATAGTTGGAACTCTAAATCAAACACGGTTTGTGCTAGCTCTTTGAAACTTTGCACAATAATGTAGTTGCAAGTTTTTTCGCTATGGTTTGTGTCCAATTGAAGTAGCCCCTAGTAGAGACTGACGAAGATCACTTTCATTGAAAGGGGTTGCCAAGCTTCCAAAAAACTACGATTTCCTGAAATCTCAGCAAACATTTTTTCACCCAATCTTGATGATACTGGCAGGTAATGATCAGTACTCCAATCCCACTTGGCTCACCAAATTTCGTTCTTCTAGGGTTAACCGTTCGTTTGCAGTATGCATTTTCATGTTTAGGTTTCACTCTGTTTTCTCCTATATGGATACATGTAGTTGGAACTCTAAATCAAACCACGGTTTGTGCTAGCTCTTTGAAACTTGGCACAATAATGTAGATCCATGTTCTATCGCTATGGTTTGTGTCCTATGGAAGTAGCCCCAAGCAGAGACTGACCAGAATCACTTTCATTGAAAGGGGTTGCCAAGCTTCCGAAAAAATACGAGTTTCCTGAAATCTCAGGAAACTTTTTTTCACCCAATCTTGATGATACTGGCAGGTAATGGTCAGTACACCAAACCCCCTTGGCTCACCAAATTTCGTTCTTCTAGGTTAAACCGTTCCTTTGCATTAACCGTTTTCATGTTTAGGTTTCACTCTGTTTTCTCCTATATGGATACATGTAGTTGGAACTCTAAATCAAACAGGGTTTGTGCTAGCTCTTTGAAACTTTGCACAATAATGTAGTTCCAAGTTCTATCGCTATGGTTTGTGTCCTATGGAAGTAGCCCCAAGCAGAGACTGACGAGAATCACTTTCATTGAAAGGGGTTCCCAAGCTTCCAAAAAACTACGAGTTTCCGGAAATCTCTGCAAACATTTTTTCACCCAATCTTGATGATAATGGCAGGTAATGATCAGTAAACCAAACCCACTTGGCTCACCAAATTTCGTTCTTCTCGGTAAAACAGTTCCTTTGCAGTAACCGTTTTCATGTTTAGGTTTCACTCTGTTTCCTCCTATATGGATACATGTAGTTGGAACTCTAAATCAAACACGGTTTGTGCTAGCTCTTTGAAACATGGCACAATAATGTAGTTCCAAGTTCTATCGCTATGGTTTGTGTCCTATTGAACTAGCCCCAAGCAGAGACTGACGAGAATCACTTTCATTGAAAGGGGTTGCCAAGCTTCCAAAAAACTACGAGTTTCCGGAAATCTCAGCAAACATTTTTTCACCCAATCTTGATGATACTGGCAGGTAATGATCAGTACACCAAACCCACTTGGCTCACCAAATTTCGTTCTTCTAGGTTAAACCTTTCCTTTGCAGTATCCGTTTTCATGTTTAGGTTGCACTCTGTTTTCTCCTATTTGGATACATGTAGTTGGAACTCTAAATCAAACACGGTTAGTGCTAGCTCTTTGAAACTTGGCACAATAATGTAGTTCCAAGTTCTATCGCTATGGTTTGTGTCCTATTGAAGTAGCCAAAAGCAGAGACTGACGAGAATCACTTTCATTGAAAGGAGTTGCCAAGCTTCCAAAAACTACGATTTCCTGAAATCCCAGCAAACATTTTTTCACCCAATCTTGATGAAACTTGCAGGTAATGATCAGTACACCAATCCCACTTGGCTAACCAAATTTCGTTTTTCTAGTTTAAACAGTTCCTTTGCAGTAACCGTTTTCATGTTTAGGTTTCACTCTGTTTTCTCCTATTTGGATACATGTAGTTGGAACTCTAAATCGAGCACGGTTTGTGCTAGCTCTTTGAAACTTGGCACAATAATGTAGTTCCATGTTGTATCGCTATGGTTTGTGTCCTATGGAAGTAGCCCCAAGCAGAGACTTACGAGAATCACATTCATTGAAAGGGGTTGCCAAGCTTCCAAAAAATTATGATTTCCTGAAATATCAGCAAACATTTTTTCACCCAATCTTGATGATACTGGCAGGTAATGATCAGTACACCAAACCCACTTGGCTCACCAAATTTCGTTCTTCTCGGTAAAACAGTTCCTTTGCCGTAACCGTTTTCATGTTTAGGTTTCACTCTGTTTCCTCCTATATGGATACATGTAGTTCGAACTCTAAATCAAACAGGGTTTGTGCTAGCTCTTTGAAACATGGCACAATAATGTAGTTCCAAGTTCTATCGCTATGGTTTGTGTCCTATTGAACTAGCCCCAAGCAGAGACTGACGAGAATCACTTTCATTGAAAGGGGTTGCCAAGCTTCCAAAAAACTACGAGTTTCGGGAAATCTCAGCAAACATTTTTTCACCCAATCTTGATGATACTGGCAGGTAATGATCAGTACACCAAACCCACTTGGCTCACCAAATTTCGTTCTTCTAGGTTAAACCTTTCCTTTGCAGTATCCGTTTTCATGTTTAGGTTGCACTCTGTTTTCTCCTATTTGGATACATGTAGTTGGAACTCTAAATCAAACACGGTTAGTGCTAGCTCTTTGAAACTTGGCACAATAATGTAGTTCCAAGTTCTATCGCTATGGTTTGTGTCCTATTGAAGTATCCAAAAGCAGAGACTGACGAGAATCACTTTCATTGAAAGGAGTTGCCAAGCTTCCAAAAAACTACGATTTCCTGAAATCCCAGCAAATATTTTTTCACCCAATCTTGATGATACTTGCAGGTAATGATCAGTACACCAATCCCACTTGGCTCACCAAATTTCGTTTTTCTAGGTTAAACCGTTCCTTTGCAGGAACCGTTTTCATATTTAGGTTTCACTCTGTTTTCTCCTATATGGATACATATAGTTGGAACTCTAAATCAAACACGGTTTGTGCTAGCTCTTTGAAACTTTGCACAATAATGTAGTTCCAAGTTCTATCGCTATGGTTTGTGTCCTATTGAACTAGCCCCTTGTAAAGACTGACGAAGATCACTTTCATTGAAAGGGTTTGCCAAGCTTCCAAAAAACTACGATTTCCTGAAATCTCAGCAAACATTTTTTCACAAAATCTTGATGATACTGGCAGGTAATGATCAGTACACCAATCCCACTTGGCTCACCAAATTTCGTTCTTCTAGGGTAAACCGTTCGTTTGCAGTAAACATTTTCATGTTTAGGTTTCACTCTGTTTTCTCCTATATGGATACATGTAGTTTGGAATTCTAAATCAAACACGGTTTGTGCTAGCTCTTTGAAACTTGGCACAATAATGTAGATCCAAGTTCTATCGCTATGGTTTGTGTCCTATGGAAGTAGCCCCAAGCAGAGACTGACCAGAATCACTTTCATTGAAAGGGGTTGCCAAGCTTCCGAAAAACTACGAGTTTCCTGAAATCTCAGGAAACTTTTTTCACCCAATCTTGATGATACTGGCAGGTAATGATCAGTACACCAAACCCACTTGGCTCACCAAATTTCGTTCTTCTAGGTTAAACCGTTCCTTTGCATTAACCGTTTTCATGTTTAGGTTTCACTCTGTTTTCTCCTATATGGATACATGTAGTTGGAACTCTAAATCAAACAGGGTTTGTGCTAGCTCTTTGAAACTTTGCACAATAATGTAGTTCCAAGTTCTATCGCTATGGTTTGTGTCCTATGGAAGTAGCCCCAAGCAGAGACTGACGAGAATCACTTTCATTGAAAGGGATTCCCAAGCTTCCAAAAAACTGCGAGTTTCCGGAAATCTCTGCAATCATTTTTTCACCCAATCTTGATGATAATGGCAGGTAATGATCAGTAAACCAAACCCACTTGGCTCACTAAATTTCGTTCTTCTCGGAATAACAGTTCCTTTGCAGTAACCGTTTTCATGTTTAGGTTTCACTCTGTTTCCTCCTATATGGATACATGTAGTTGGAACTCTAAATCAAACACGGTTTGTGCTAGCTCTTTGAAACATGGCACAATAATGTAGTTCCAAGTTCTATCGCTATGGTTTGTGTCCTATTGAACTAGCCCCAAGCAGAGACTGACGAGAATCACTTTCATTGAAAGGGGTTGCCAAGCTTCCAAAAAACTACGAGTTTCCGGAAATCTCAGCAAACATTTTTTCACCCAATCTTGATGATACTGGCAGGTAATAATCAGTACACCAAACCCACTTGGCTCACCAAATTTTGTTCTTCTAGGTTAAACCTTTCCTTTGCAGTAACCGTTTTCATGTTTAGGTTGCACTCTGTTTTCTCCTATTTGGATACATGTAGTTGGAACTCTAAATCAAACACGGTTTGTGCTAGCTCTTTGAAACTTGGCACAATAATGTAGTTCCAAGTTCTATCGCTATGGTTTGTGTCCTATTGAAGTAGCCAAAAGCAGAGACTGACGAGAATCACTTTCATTGAAAGGAGTTGCCAAGCTTCCAAAAAACTACGATTTCCTGAAATCCCAGCAAACATTTTTTCACCCAATCTTGATGATACTTGCAGGAAATGATCAGTACACCAATCCCACTTGGCTCACCAAATTTCGTTCTTCTAGGTTAAACCGTTCCTTTGCAGTAACCGTTTTCATATTTAGGTTTCACTCCGTTTTCTCCTATATGGATACATATAGTTGGAACGCTAAATCAAACACGGTTTGTGCTAGCTCTTTGAAACTTTGCACAGTAATGTAGTTCCAAGTTCTATCGCTATGGTTTGTGTCCAATTGAAGTAGCCCCTAGTTGAGACTGACGAAGATCACTTTCATTGAAAGGGGTTGCCAAGCTTCCAAAAAACTACGATTTCCTGAAATCTCAGCAAACATTTTTTCACCCAATCTTGATGATACTGGTAGGTAATGATCAGTACACCAATCCCACTTGGCTCACCAAATTTCGTTCTTCTAGGGTAAACCGTTCGTTTGCAGTAAGCATTTTCATGTTTAGGTTTCACTCTGTTTTCTCCTATATGGATACATGTAGTTGGAACTCTAAATCAAACACGGTTTGTGCTAGCTCTTTGAAACTTGGCACAATAATGTAGATCCAAGTTCTATCGCTATGGTTTGTGTCCTATGGAAGTAGCCCCAAGCAGAGACTGACGAGAATCACTTTCATTGAAAGGGGTTCCCAAGCTTCCGAAAACCTACGAGTTTCCTGAAATCTCAGGAAACTTTTTTTCACCCAATCTTGATGATACTGGCAGGTAATGATCAGTACACCAAACCCACTTGGCTCACCAAATTTCGTTCTTCTAGGTTAAACCGTTCCTTTGCATTAACCGTTTTCATGTTTAGGTTTCACTCTGTTTTCTCCTATATGGATACATGTAGTTGGAACTCTAAATCAAACACGGTTTGTGATAGCTCTTTGAAACATGGCACAATAATGTAGTTCCAAGTTCTATCGCTATGATTTGTGTCCTATTGAACTAGCCCCAAGCAGAGACTGACGAGAATCACTTTCATTGAAAGGGGTTGCCAAGCTTCCAAAAAACTACGAGTTTCCGGAAATCTCAGCAAACATTTTTTCACCCAATCTTGATGATACTGGCAGGTAATGATCAGTACACCAAACCCACTTGGATCACCAAATTTCGTTCTTCTAGGTTAAACCTTTCCTTTGCAGTAACCGTTTTCATGTTTAGGTTGCACTCTGTTTTCTCCTATTTTTATACATGTAGTTGGAACTCTAAATCAAACACGGTTAGTGCTAGCTCTTTGAAACTTGGCACAATAATGTAGTTCCAAGTTCTATCGCTATGGTTTGTGTCCTATTGAAGTAGCCAAAACAGAGACTGACGAGAATCACTTTCATTGAAAGGAGTTGCCAAGCTTCCAAAAACTACGATTTCCTGAAATCCCAGCAAACATTTTTTCACCCAATCTTGATGATACTTGCAGGTAATGATCAGTACACCTATCCCACTTGGCTCACCAAATTTCGTTCTTCTAGGTTAAACCGTTCCTTTCAAGTAACCGTTTTCATATTTAGGTTTCACTCTGTTTTCTCCTATATGGATACATATAGTTGGAACTCTAAATCAAACACGGTTTGTGCTAGCTCTTTGAAACTTTGCACAATAATGTAGTTCCAAGTTCTATCGCTATGGTTTGTGTCCAATTGAAGTAGCCCCTAGTAGAGACTGACGAAGATCACTTTCATTGAAAGGGGTTGCCAAGCTTCCAAAACACTATGATTTCCTGAAATCTCAGCAAACATTTTTCACCCAATCTTGATGATACTGGCAGGTAATGATCAGAACTCCAATCCCACTTGGCTCACCGAATTTCGTTCTTCTAGGTTAAAACGTTCGTTTGCAGTATGCATTTTCATGTTTAGGTTTCACTCTGTTTTCTCCTATATGGATACATGTAGTTGGAACTCTAAATCAAACACGGTTTGTGCTAGCTCTTTGAAACTTGGCACAATAATGTAGTTCCAAGTTCTATCGCTATGGTTTGTGTCCTATGGAAGTAGCCCCAAGCAGAGACTGACGAGAATGACTTTCATTGAAAGGGGTTCCCAAGCTTCCAAAAAACTACGAGTTTCCGGAAATCTCTGGAAACATTTTTTCACCCAATCTTGATGATACTGGCAGGTAATGATCAGTACACCAAACCCACTTGGCTCACCAAATTTCGTTCTTCTCGGTAAAACAGTTCCTTTGCAGTAACCGTTTTCATGTTTAGGTTTCACTCTATTTCCTCCTATATGGATACATGTAGTTGGAACTCTAAATCAAACAGGGTTTGTGCTAGCTCTTTGAAACATGGCACAATAATGTAGTTCCAAGTTCTATCGCTATGGTTTGTGTCCTATTGAACTAGCCCCAAGCAGAGTTTGACGAGAATCACTTTCATTGAAAGGGGTTGCCAAGCTTCCAAAAAACTACGAGTTTCCGGAAATCTCAGCAAACATTTTTTCACCCAATCTTGATGATACTGGCAGGTAATGATCAGTACACCAAACCCACTTGGCTCACCAAATTTCGTTCTTCTAGGTTAACCTTTCCTTTGCAGTAACCGTTTTCATGTTTAGGTTGCACTCTGTTTTCTCCTATTTGGATACATGTAGTTGGAACTCTAATTCAAACACGGTTAGTGCTAGCTCTTTGAAACTTGGCACAATAATGTAGTTGCAAGTTCTATCGCTATGGTTTGTGTCCTATTGAAGTAGCCAAAAGCAGAGACTGACGAGAATCACTTTCATTGAAAGGAGTTGCCAAGCTTCCAAAAAACGATTTCCTGAAATCCCAGCAAACATTTTTTCACCCAATCTTGATGATACTTGCAGGTAATGATCAGTACACCAAACCCACTTGGCTCAACAAATTTCGTTCTTCTAGGTTAAACCGTTCCTTTCAAGTAACCGTTTTCATATTTAGGTTTCACTCTGTTTTCTCCTATAGGGATACATATAGTTGGAACTCTAAATCAAACACGGTTTGTGCTAGCTCTTTGAAACTTTGCACAATAATGTAGTTCCAAGTTCTATCGCTATGGTTTGTGTCCAATTGAAGTAGCCCCTAGTAGAGACTGACGAAGATCACTTTCATTGAAAGTGGTTGCCAAGCTTCCAAAAAACTACGATTTCCTGAAATCTCAGCAAACATTTTTTCACCCAATCTTGATGATACTGGCAGGTAATGATCAGTACACCAATCCCACTTGGCTCACCAAATTTCGTTCTTCTAGGGTAAACCGTTCGTTTGCAGTAAGCATTTTCATGTTTAGGTTTCACTCTGTTTTCTCCAATATGGATACATGTAGTTGGAACTCTAAATCAAACACGGTTTGTGCTAGCTCTTTGAAACTTGGCACAATAATGTAGATCCAAGTTCTATCGCTATGGTTTGTGTCCTATGGAAGTAGCCCCAAGCAGAGACTGACCAGAATCACTTTCATTGAAAGGGGTTGCCAAGCTTCCGAAAAACTACGAGTTTCCTGAAATCTCAGGAAACTTTTTTTCACCCAATCTTGATGATACTGGCAGGTAATGATCAGTACACCAAACCCACTTGGCTCACCAAATTTCGTTCTTCTCGGTAAAACAGTTCCTTTGCAGTAAACGTTTTCATGTTTAGGTTTCACTCTGTTTCCTCCTATATGGATACATGTAGTTGGAACTCTAAATCAAACAGGGTTTGTGCTAGCTCTTTGAAACTTTGCACAATAATGTAGTTCCAAGTTCTATCGCTATGGTTTGTGTCCTATGGAAGTAGCCCCAAGCAGAGACTGACGAGAATCACTTTCATTGAAAGGGGTTCCCAAGCTTCCAAAAAACTGCGAGTTTCCGGAAATCTCTGCAAACATTTTTTCACCCAATCTTGATGGTAATGGCAGGTAATGATCAGTAAACCAAACCCACTTGGCTCACCAAATTTCGTTCTTCTCGGTAAAACAGTTCCTTTGCAGTAACCGTTTTCATGTTTAGGTTTCACTCTGTTTCCTCCTATATGGATACATGTAGTTGGAACTCTAAATCAAACACGGTTTGTGCTAGCTCTTTGAAACATGGCACAATAATGTAGTTCCAAGTTCTATCGCTATGGTTTGTGTCCTATTGAACTAGCCCCAAGCAGAGACTGACGAGAATCACTTTCATTGAAAGGGGTTGCCAAGCTTCCAAAAAACTACGATTTCCTGAAATCTCAGCAAACATTTTTTCACCCAATCTTGATGATACTGGTAGGTAATGATCAGTACACCAATCCCACTTGGCTCACCAAATTTCGTTCTTCTAGGGTAAACCGTTCGTTTGCAGTAAGCATTTTCATGTTTAGGTTTCACTCTGTTTTCTCCTATATGGATACATGTAGTTGGAACTCTAAATCAAACACAGTTTGTGCTAGCTCTTTGAAACTTGGCACAATAATGTAGTTCCAAGTTCTATCGCTATGGTTTGTGTCCTATGGAAGTAGCCCCAAGCAGAGACTGACCCGAATCACTTTCATTGAAAGGGGTTCCCAAGCTTCCGAAAACCTACGAGTTTCCTGAAATCTCAGGAAACTTTTTTTCACCCAATCTTGATGATACTGGCAGGTAATGATCAGTACACCAAACCCACTTGGCTCACCAAATTTCGTTCTTCTAGGTTAAACCGTTCCTTTGCATTAACCGTTTTCATGTTTAGGTTTCACTCTGTTTTCTCCTATATGGATACATGTAGTTGGAACTCTAAATCAAACACGGTTTGTGATAGCTCTTTGAAACATGGCACAATAATGTAGTTCCAAGTTCTATCGCTATGATTTGTGTCCTATTGAACTAGCCCCAAGCAGAGACTGACGAGAATCACTTTCATTGAAAGGGGTTGCCAAGCTTCCAAAAAACTACGAGTTTCCGGAAATCTCAGCAAACATTTTTTCACCCAATCTTGATGATACTGGCAGGTAATGATCAGTACACCAAACCCACTTGGATCACCAAATTTCGTTCTTCTAGGTTAAACCTTTCCTTTGCAGTAACCGTTTTCATGTTTAGGTTGCACTCTGTTTTCTCCTATTTGGATACATGTAGTTGGAACTCTAAATCAAACACGGTTAGTGCTAGCTCTTTGAAACTTGGCACAATAATGTAGTTCCAAGTTCTATCGCTATGGTTTGTGTCCTATTGAAGTAGCCAAAAGCAGAGACTGACGAGAATCACTTTCATTGAAAGGAGTTGCCAAGCTTCCAAAAACTACGATTTCCTGAAATCCCAGCAAACATTTTTTCACCCAATCTTGATGATACTTGCAGGTAATGATCAGTACACCTATCCCACTTGGCTCACCAAATTTCGTTCTTCTAGGTTAAACCGTTCCTTTCAAGTAACCGTTTTCATATTTAGGTTTCACTCTGTTTTCTCCTATATGGATACATATAGTTGGAACTCTAAATCAAACACGGTTTGTGCTAGCTCTTTGAAACTTTGCACAATAATGTAGTTCCAAGTTCTATCGCTATGGTTTGTGTCCAATTGAAGTAGCCCCTAGTAGAGACTGACGAAGATCACTTTCATTGAAAGGGGTTGCCAAGCTTCCAAAAAACTATGATTTCCTGAAATCTCAGCAAACATTTTTTCACCCAATCTTGATGATACTGGCAGGTAATGATCAGTACTCCAATCCCACTTGGCTCACCGAATTTCGTTCTTCTAGGTTAAAACGTTCGTTTGCAGTATGCATTTTCATGTTTAGGTTTCACTCTGTTTTCTCCTATATGGATACATGTAGTTGGAACTCTAAATCAAACACGGTTTGTGCTAGCTCTTTGAAACTTGGCACAATAATGTAGTTCCAAGTTCTATCGCTATGGTTTGTGTCCTATGGAAGTAGCCCCAAGCAGAGACTGACGAGAATGACTTTCATTGAAAGGGGTTCCCAAGCTTCCAAAAAACTACGAGTTTCCGGAAATCTCTGGAAACATTTTTTCACCCAATCTTGATGATACTGGCAGGTAATGATCAGTACACCAAACCCACTTGGCTCACCAAATTTCGTTCTTCTCGGTAAAACAGTTCCTTTGCAGTAACCGTTTTCATGTTTAGGTTTCACTCTGTTTCCTCCTATATGGATACATGTAGTTGGAACTCTAAATCAAACAGGGTTTGTGGTAGCTCTTTGAAACATGGCACAATAATGTAGTTCCAAGTTCTATCGCTATGGTTTGTGTCCTATTGAACTAGCCCCAAGCAGAGTTTGACGAGAATCACTTTCATTGAAAGGGGTTGCCAAGCTTCCAAAAAACTACGAGTTTCCGGAAATCTCAGCAAACATTTTTTCACCCAATCTTGATGATACTGGCAGGTAATGATCAGTACACCAAACCCACTTGGCTCACCAAATTTCGTTCTTCTAGGTTAACCTTTCCTTTGCAGTAACCGTTTTCATGTTTAGGTTGCACTCTGTTTTCTCCTATTTGGATACATGTAGTTGGAACTCTAATTCAAACACGGTTAGTGCTAGCTCTTTGAAACTTGGCACAATAATGTAGTTGCAAGTTCTATCGCTATGGTTTGTGTCCTATTGAAGTAGCCCCAAGCACAGACTGACGAGAATCACATTCATTGAAAGGGGTAGCCAAGCTTCCGAAAATCTACGATTTTCCTGAAATCTCAGCAAACTTTTTTTCACCTAATCTTGATGATAGTGGCAGGTAATGATCAGTACACCAAACCCACTTGGCTCACCAAATTTCGTTCTTCTAGGTTAACCTTTCCTTTGCAGTAACCGTTTTCATATTTAGGTTTCACTCTGTTTTCTCCTATTTGGATACATGTAGTTGGAACTCTAAATCAAACACGGTTTGTGCTAGCTCTTTGAAACTTTGCACAATAATGTAGTTCCAAGTTCTATCGCTATGGTTTGTGTCCAATTGAAGTAGCCCCTAGTAGAGACTGACGAAGAACACTTTCATTGAAAGGGGTTGCCAAGCTTCCAAAAAACTACGATTTCCTGAAATCTCAGCAAACATTTTTTCACCCAATCTTGATGATACTGGCAGGTAATGATCAGTACACCAATCCCACTTGGCTCACCAAATTTCGTTCTTCTAGGGTAAACCGTTCGTTTGCAGTAACCATTTTCATGTTTAGGTTTCACTCTGTTTTCTCCTATATGGATACAGGTAGTTGGAACTCTAAATCAAACACGGTTTGTGCTAGCTCTTTGAAACTTTGCACAATAATGTAGTTCCAAGTTCTATCGCTATGGTTTGTGTCCAATTGAAGTAGCCCCTAGTAGAGACTGACGAAGATCACTTTCATTGAAAGGGGTTGCCAAGCTTCCAAAAAACTATGATTTCCTGAAATCTCATCAAACATTTTTTCACCCAATCTTGATGATACTGGCAGGTAATGATCAGTACTCCAATCCCACTTGGCTCACCGAATTTCGTTCTTCTAGGTTAAAACGTTCGTTTGCAGTATGCATTTTCATGTTTAGGTTTCACTCTGTTTTCTCCTATATGGATACATGTAGTTGGAACTCTAAATCAAACACGGTTTGTGCTAGCTCTTTGAAACTTGGCACAATAATGTAGTTCCAAGTTCTATCGCTATGGTTTGTGTCCTATGGAAGTAGCCCCAAGCAGAGACTGACGAGAATGACTTTCATTGAAAGGGGTTCCCAAGCTTCCAAAAAACTACGAGTTTCCGGAAATCTCTGGAAACATTTTTTCACCCAATCTTGATGATACTGGCAGGTAATGATCAGTACACCAAACCCACTTGGCTCACCAAATTTCGTTCTTCTCGGTAAAACAGTTCCTTTGCAGTAACCGTTTTCATGTTTAGGTTTCACTCTGTTTCCTCCTATATGGATACATGTAGTTGGAACTCTAAATCAACAGGGTTTGTGCTAGCTCTTTGAAACATGGCACAATAATGTAGTTCCAAGTTCTATCGCTATGGTTTGTGTCCTATTGAACTAGCCCCAAGCAGAGTTTGACGAGAATCACTTTCATTGAAAGGGGTTGCCAAGCTTCCAAAAAACTACGAGTTTCCGGAAATCTCAGCAAACATTTTTCACCCAATCTTGATGATACTGGCAGGTAATGATCAGTACACCAAACCCACTTGGCTCACCAAATTTCGTTCTTCTAGGTTAACCTTTCCTTTGCAGTAACCGTTTTCATGTTTAGGTTGCACTCTGTTTTCTCCTATTTGGATACATGTAGTTGGAACTCTAATTCAAACACGGTTAGTGCTAGCTCTTTGAAACTTGGCACAATAATGTAGTTGCAAGTTCTATCGCTATGGTTTGTGTCCTATTGAAGTAGCCCAAGCACAGACTGACGAGAATCACATTCATTGAAAGGGGTAGCCAAGCTTCCGAAAATCTACGATTTTCCTGAAATCTCAGCAAACTTTTTTTCACCTAATCTTGATGATAGTTGCAGGTAATGATCAGTACACCAAACCCACTTGGCTCACCAAAATTCGTTCTTCTAGGTTAACCTTTCCTTTGCAGTAACCGTTTTCATATTTAGGTTTCACTCTGTTTTCTCCTATTTGGATACATGTAGTTGGAACTCTAAATCAAACACGGTTTGTGCTAGCTCTTTGAAACTTTGCACAATAATGTAGTTCCAAGTTCTATCGCTATGGTTTGTGTCCAATTGAAGTAGCCCCTAGTAGAGACTGACGAAGAACACTTTCATTGAAAGGGGTTGCCAAGCTTCCAAAAAACTACGATTTCCTGAAATCTCAGCAAACATTTTTTCACCCAATCTTGATGATACTGGCAGGTAATGATCAGTACACCAATCCCACTTGGCTCACCAAATTTCGTTCTTCTAGGGTAAACCGTTCGTTTGCAGTAACCATTTTCATGTTTAGGTTTCACTCTGTTTTCTCCTATATGGATACAGGTAGTTGGAACTCTAAATCAAACACGGTTTGTGCTAGCTCTTTGAAACTTGGCACAATAATGTAGTTCCAAGTTCTATCGCTATGGTTTGTGTCCTATGGACGTAGCCCCAAGCAGAGACTTACCAGAATCACTTTCATTGAAAGGGGTTGATAAGCTTCCGAAAAAACTACGAGTTTCCTGAAATCTCAGCAAACTTTTTTTCACCCAATCTTGATGATACTGGCAGGTAATATCAGTACACCAAACCCACTTGGCTCACCAAATTTCGTTCTTCTAGGGTAAACCATTCCTTTGCAGTAACTGTTTTCATGTTTAGGTTTCACTCTGTTTTCTCCTATATGGATACATGTAGTTGGAACTCTAAATCAAACACGGTTTGTGCTAGCTCTTTGATACTTGGCACAACAATGTAATTCCAAATTCTATCACTATGGTTTGTGTCCTATTGATGTACCCCCAAGCAGAGACTGACCAGAATCACTTTCATTGAAAGGGGTTGCCAAGCTTCCAAAAAACTACGAGTTTCCTGAAATCTCAGGAAACTTTTTTTTCACCCAATCTTGATGATACTGGCAGGTAATGATCAGTACACCAAACCCACTTGGCTCACCAAATTTCGTTCTTCTAGGTTAACCCGTTCGTTTGCAGTAACCGTTTTCATGTTTAGGTTTCACTCTGTTTTCTCCTATATAGATACATGTAGTTGGAACTTTAAATCAAAGACGGTTTGTGCTAGCTCTTTGAAACTTGGCACAATAATGTAGTTCCAAGTTCTGTCCCTATGGTTTGTGTCCTATTGAACTAGCCCTAAGGAGAGACTGACGAGTATCACTTTCATTGAAAGGGGTTGCCAAGCTTCCAAAAAACTACGAGTTTCCGGAAATCTCACAAACATTTTTTCACCCAATCATGATGATACTGGCAGGTAATGATCAGTACACCAATCCCACTTGGCTCACCAAATTTCGTTCTTCTAGGGTAAACCGTTCGTTTGCAGTAATCGTTTTCATGTTTAGGTTTCACTCTCTTTTCTCCTATATGGTTACATGTAGTTGGAACTCAAAATCAAAGACGGGTTGTGGTAGCTCTTTGAAACTTGGCACAGTAATGTAGTTCCAAGTTCTATCGTTATGGTTTGTGTCCTATTGAACTAGCCCCAAGCAGAGACTGACGAGAATGACTTGCATTAAAAGGGGTTGCCAAGCTTCCAAAAAAATACGAGTTTCCTGAAATCTCAGCAAACATTTTTTCACCCAATCTTGATGATACTTGCAGGTAATGATGAGTACACCAATGCCACTTGGCTCACCAAATTTCGTTTTCTAGGTTAAACCGTTCCTTTGCAGTAACCTTTTTCATGTTTTGGTTTCACTCTGTTTTCTCCTATATGGATACATGTAGTTGGAACTCTAAATCAAACACGGTTTGTGCTAGCTCTTTGGAACTTGACACAATAATGTAGTTCCAAGTTCTATCGCTATGGTTTGTGTCCTATTGAAGTAGCCAAAAGCAGAGACTGACCAGAATCACTTTCATTGAAAGGAGTTGCCAAGCTTCCAAAAACTACGATTTCCTGAAATCCCAGCAAACATTTTTCACCCAATCTTGATGATACTTGCAGGTAATGATCAGTACACCCAACCCACTTGGCTCACCAAATTTCGTTCTTCTAGGTTAAACCGTTCCTTTCAAGTAACCGTTTTCATATTTAGGTTTCACTCTGTTTTCTCCTATATGGATACATATAGTTGGAACTCTAAATCAAACACGGTTTGTGCTAGCTCTTTGAAACTTTGCACAATAATGTAGTTCCAAGTTCTATCGCTATGGTTTGTGTCCAATTGAAGTAGCCCCTAGTAGAGACTGACGAAGATCACTTTCATTGAAAGGGGTTGCCAAGCTTCCAAAAAACTATGATTTCCTGAAATCTCAGCAAACATTTTTTCACCCAATCTTGATGATACTGGCAGGTAATGATCAGTACTCCAATCCCACTTGGCTCACCGAATTTCGTTCTTCTAGGTTAAAACGTTCGTTTGCAGTATGCATTTTCATGTTTAGGTTTCACTCTGTTTTCTCCTATATGGATACATGTAGTTGGAACTCTAAATCAAACACGGTTTGTGCTAGCTCTTTGAAACTTGGCACAATAATGTAGTTCCAAGTTCTATCGCTATGGTTTGTGTCCTATGGAAGTAGCCCTACGCAGAGACTGACGAGAATGACTTTCATTGAAAGGGGTTTCCAAGCTTCCAAAAAACTACGAGTTTCCGGAAATCTCTGGAAACATTTTTTCACCCAATCTTGATGATACTGGCAGGTAATGATCAGTACACCAAACCCACTTGGCTCACCAAATTTCGTTCTTCTCGGTAAAACAGTTCCTTTGCAGTAACCGTTTTCATGTTTAGGTTTCACTCTGTTTCCTCCTATATGGATACATGTAGTTGGAACTCTAAATCAAACAGGGTTTGTGCTAGCTCTTTGAAACATGGCACAATAATGTAGTTCCAAGTTCTATCGCTATGGTTTGTGTCCTATGGAAGTAGCCCCAAGCAGAGACTGACGAGAATCACTTTCATTGAAAGGGGTTGCCAAGCTTCCAAAAAACTACGAGTTTCCGGAAATCTCAGCAAACATTTTTTCATCCAATCTTGATGATACTGGCAGGTAATGATCAGTACACCAAACCCACTTGGCTCACCAAATTTCGTTCTTCTAGGTTAAACCTTTCCTTTGCAGTAACCGTTTTCATGTTTAGGTTGCACTCTGTTTTCTCCTATTTGGATACATGTAGTTGGAACTCTAATTCAAACACGGTTAGTGCTAGCTCTTTGAAACTTGGCACAATAATGTAGTTGCAAGTTCTATCGCTATGGTTTGTGTCCTATTGAAGTAGCCAAAAGCAGAGACTGACGAGAATCACTTTCATTGAAAGGAGTTGCCAAGCTTCCAAAAAACGATTTCCTGAAATCCCAGCAAACATTTTTAAACCCAATCTTGATGGTACTTGCAGGTAATGATCAGTACACCAAACCAACTTGGCTCACCAAATTTCGTTCTTCTAGGTTAAACCGTTCCTTTCAAGTAACCGTTTTCATATTTAGGTTTCACTCTGTTTTCTCCTATATGGATACATATAGTTGGAACTCTAAATCAAACACGGTTTGTGCTAGCTCTTTGAAACTTTGCACAATAATGTAGTTCCAAGTTCTATCGCTATGGTTTGTGTCCAATTGAAGTAGCCCCTAGTAGAGACTGACGAAGATCACTTTCATTGAAAGGGGTTGCCAAGCTTCCAAAAAACTACGATTTCCTGAAATCTCAGCAAACATTTTTTCACCCAATCTTGATGATACTGGCAGGTAATGATCAGTAAACCAATCCCACTTGGCTTACCAAATTTCGTTCTTCTAGGGTAAACCGTTCGTTTGCAGTAAGCATTTTCATGTTTAGGTTTCACTCTGTTTTCTCCTATATGGATACATGTAGTTGGAACTCTAAATCAAACACGGTTTGTGCTAGCTCTTTGAAACTTGGCACAATAATGTAGATCCAAGTTCTATCGCTATGGTTTGTGTCCTATGGAAGTAGCCCCAAGCAGAGACTGACCAGAATCACTTTCATTGAAAGGGGTTGCCAAGCTTCCGAAAAACTACGAGTTTCCTGAAATCTCAGGAAACTTTTTTTCACCCAATCTTGATGATACTGGCAGGTAATGATCAGTACACCAAACCCACTTGGCTCACCAAATTTCGTTCTTCTAAGTTAAACCGTTCCTTTGCAGTAACCGTTTTCATGTTTAGGTTTCACTCTGTTTTCTCCTATATGGATACATGTAGTTGGAACTCTAAATCAAACACGGTTTATGCTAGCTCTTTGAAACATGGCACAATTTTGTAGTTCCAAGTTCTATCGCTATGGTTTGTGTCCTATTGAACTAGCCCCAATCAGAGACTGACGAGAATCACTTTCATTGAAAGGGGTTGCCAAGCTTCCAAAAAACTACGAGTTTCCGGAAATCTCACAAACATTTTTTCACCCAATCATGATGATACTGGCAGGTAATAATCAGGACACCAATCCCACTTGGCTCACCAAATTTCGTTCTTCTAGGGTAAACCGTTCCTTTGCAGTAACCATTTTCATGTTTAGGTTTCACTCTGTTTTCTCCTATATGGATACTTGTAGTTGGAGCTCTAAATCAAACACGGTTTGTGCTAGCTCTTTTAAACTTGGCACAGTACTGTAGTTCCAAGTTCTATCGCTTTGGGTTTTGTCCTATTGAAGTAGCCCCAAGCAGAGACTGACGAGAATCACATTCATTGAAAGGGGTTACGAAGCTTCCAAAAAACTACGAGTTTCCTGATATCTCAGCAAAGTATTTTTCACCCAATATTGATGATACTTGCAGGTAATGATCAGTACACCAGTCCCATTGGCTCACCAAATTTCGTTCTTCTAGGTTAACCCGTTCGTTTGCAGTAACCGTTTTCATGTTTAGGTTTCACTCTGTTTTCTCCTATATAGATACATGTAGTTGGAACTTTAAATCAAAGACGGTTTGTGCTAGCTCTTTGAAACTTGGCACAATAATGTAGTTCCAAGTTCTGTCCCTATTGTTTGTGTCCTATTGAACTAGCCCTAAGCAGAGACTGACGAGTATCACTTTCATTGAAAGGGGTTGTCAAGCTTCCGAAAAACTACGATTTCCTGAAATCTCAGCAAATATTTTTTCACCCAATCTTGATGATACTTGCAGGTAATGAGCAGCACACCAATCCCACTTGGCTCGCCAAATTTCGTTCTTCTAGGTTAAACCGTTCCTTTGCAGTAACCATTTTCATGTTTAGGTTTCACTCTGTTTTCCTCCTATATCGATGCGTGTAGTTGGAACTCTAAATCAAACACGGTTTGTGCTAGCTCTTTGAAACTTGGCACAATAATGTAGATCCAAGTTCTATCGCTATGGTTTGTGTCCTATGGAAGTAGCCCCAAGTAGAGACTGACGAGAATCACTTTTATTGAAAGGGGTTGCCAAGCATCCAAAAAACTACGAGTTTCCTGAAATCTCTGCAAACTTTATTTCACCCAATCATGATGATACTGGCAGGTAATGATCAGTACACCAATCCCACTTGGCTCACCAAATTTCGTTCTTCTAGGGTAAACCGTTCGTTTGCAGTAATCATTTTCATGTTTAGGTTTCACTCTCTTTTCTCCTATATGGTTACATGTAGTTGGAACTCAAAATCAAAGACGGGTTGTGCTAGCTCTTTGAAACTTGGCACAGTAATGTAGTTCCAAGTTCTATCGTTATGGTTTGTGTCCTATTGAACTAGCCCCAAGCAGAGACTGACGAGAATGACTTGCATTAAAAGGGGTTGCCAAGCTTCCAAAAAAATACGAGTTTCCTGAAATCTCAGCAAACATTTTTTCACCCAATCTTGATGATACTTGCAGGTAATGATGAGTACACCAATGCCACTTGGCTCACCAAATTTCGTTTTCTAGGTTAAACCGTTCCTTTGCAGTAACCTTTTTCATGTTTTGGTTTCACTCTGTTTTCTCCTATATGGATACATGTAGTTGGAACTCTAAATCAAACACGGTTTGTGCTAGCTCTTTGGAACTTGACACAATAATGTAGTTCCAAGTTCTATCGCTATGGTTTGTGTCCTATTGAAGTAGCCAAAAGCAGAGACTGACCAGAATCACTTTCATTGAAAGGAGTTGCCAAGCTTCCAAAAACTACGATTTCCTGAAATCCCAGCAAACATTTTTTCACCCAATCTTGATGATACTTGCAGGTAATGATCAGTACACCTATCCCACTTGGCTCACCAAATTTCGTTCTTCTAGGTTAAACCGTTCCTTTCAAGTAACCGTTTTCATATTTAGGTTTCACTCTGTTTTCTCCTATATGGATACATATAGTTGGAACTCTAAATCAAACACGGTTTGTGCTAGCTCTTTGAAACTTGGCACAATAATGTAGTTCCAAGTTCTATCGCTATGGTTTGTGTCCAATTGAAGTAGCCCCTAGTAGAGACTGACGAAGATCACTTTCATTGAAAGGGGTTGCCAAGCTTCCAAAAAACTATGATTTCCTGAAATCTCAGCAAACATTTTTTCACCCAATCTTGATGATACTGGCAGGTAATGATCAGTACTCCAATCCCACTTGGCTCACCGAATTTCGTTCTTCTAGGTTAAAACGTTCGTTTGCAGTATGCATTTTCATGTTTAGGTTTCACTCTGTTTTCTCCTATATGGATACATGTAGTTGGAACTCTAAATCAAACACGGTTTGTGCTAGCTCTTTGAAACTTGGCACAATAATGTAGTTCCAAGTTCTATCGCAATGGTTTGTGTCCTATGGAAGTAGCCCCACGCAGAGACTGACGAGAATGACTTTCATTGAAAGGGGTTTCCAAGCTTCCAAAAAACTAAGAGTTTCCGGAAATCTCTGGAAACATTTTTTCACCCAATCTTGATGATACTGGCAGGTAATGATCAGTACACCAAACCCACTTGGCTCACCAAATTTCATTCTTCTCGGTAAAACAGTTCCTTTGCAGTAACCGTTTTCATGTTTAGGTTTCACTCTGTTTCCTCCTATATGGATACATGTAGTTGTAACTCTAAATCAAACAGGGTTTGTGCTAGCTCTTTGAAACTTGGCACAATAATGTAGTTCCAAGTTCTATCGCTATGGTTTGTGTCCTATTGAACTAGCCCAAAGCAGAGACTGACGAGAATCACTTTCATTGAAAGGGGTTGCCAAGCTTCCAAAAAACTACGAGTTTCCGGAAATCTCAGCAAACATTTTTTCACCCAATCTTGATGATACTGGCAGGTAATGATCAGTACACCAAACCCACTTGGCTCACCAAATTTCGTTCTTCTAGGTTAAACCTTTCCTTTGCAGTAACCGTTTTCATGTTTAGGTTGCACTCTGTTTTCTCCTATTTGGATACATGTAGTTGGAACTCTAGTTCAAACACGGTTAGTGCTAGCTCTTTGAAACTTGGCACAATAATGTAGTTGCAAGTTCTATCGCTATGGTTTGTGTCCTATTGAAGTAGCCAAAAGCAGAGACTGACGAGAATCACTTTCATTGAAAGGAGTTGCCAAGCTTCCAAAAAACGATTTCCTGAAATCCCAGCAAACATTTTTTCACCCAATCTTGATGGTACTTGCAGGTAATGATCAGTACACCAAACCCACTTGGCTCACCAAATTTCGTTCTTCTAGGTTAAACCGTTCCTTTCAAGTAACCGTTTTCATATTTAAGTTTCACTCTGTTTTCTCCTATATGGATACATATAGTTGGAACTCTAAATCAAACACGGTTTGTGCTAGCTCTTTGAAACTTTGCACAATAATGTAGTTCCAAGTTCTATCGCTATGGTTTGTGTCCAATTGAAGTAGCCCCTAGTAGAGACTGACGAAGATCACTTTCATTGAAAGGGGTTGCCAAGCTTCCAAAAAACTACGATTTCCTGAAATCTCAGCAAACATTTTTTCACCCAATCTTGATGATACTGGCAGGTAATGATCAGTACACCAATCCCACTTGGCTTACCAAATTTCGTTCTTCTAGGGTAAACCGTTCGTTTGCAGTAAGCATTTTCATGTTTAGGTTTCACTCTGTTTTCTCCTATATGGATACATGTATTTGGAACTCTAAATCAAACACGGTTTGTGCTAGCTCTTTGAAACTTGGCACAATAATGTAGATCCAAGTTCTATCGCTATGGTTTGTGTCCTATGGAAGTAGCCCCAAGCAGAGACTGACCAGAATCACTTTCATTGAAAGGGGTTGCCAAGCTTCCGAAAAACTACGAGTTTCCTGAAATCTCAGGAAACTTTTTTTCACCCAATCTTGATGATACTGGCAGGTAATGATCAGTACACCAAACCCACTTGGCTCACCAAATTTCGTTCTTCTAGGTTAAACCGTTCCTTTGCAGTAACCGTTTTCATGTTTAGGTTTCACTCTGTTTTCTCCTATATGGATACATGTAGTTGGAACTCTAAATCAAACACGGTTTGTGCGAGCTCTTTGAAACATGGCACAATTTTGTAGTTCCAAGTTCTATCGCTATGGTTTGTGTCCTATTGAACTAGCCCCAATCAGAGACTGACGAGAATCACTTTCATTGAAAGGGGTTGCCAAGCTTCCAAAAAACTACGAGTTTCCGGAAATGTCCGCAAACATTTTTTCACCCAATCATGATGATACTGGCAGGTAATAATCAGTACACCAATCCCACTTGGCTCACCAAATTTCGTTCTTCTAGGGTAAACCGTTCCTTTGCCTTAACCATTTTCATGTTTAGGTTTCACTCTGTTTTCTCCTATATGGATACTTGTAGTTGGAGCTCTAAATCAAACACGGTTTGTGCTAGCTCTTTTAAACTTGGCACAGTACTGTAGTTCCAAGTTCTATCGCTTTGGGTTTTGTCCTATTGAAGTAGCCCCAAGCAGAGACTGACGAGAATCACATTCATTGAAAGGGGTTACGAAGCTTCCAAAAAACTACGAGTTTCCTGATATCTCAGCAAAGTATTTTTCACCCAATATTGATGATACTTGCAGGTAATGATCAGTACACCAGTCCCATTGGCTCACCAAATTTCGTTCTTCTAGGTTAACCCGTTCGTTTGCAGTAACCGTTTTCATGTTTAGGTTTCACTCTGTTTTCTCCTATATAGATACATGTAGTTGGAACTTTAAATCAAAGACGGTTTGTGCTAGCTCTTTGAAACTTGGCACAATAATGTAGTTCCAAGTTCTGTCCCTATGGTTTGTGTCCTATTGAACTAGCCCTAAGCAGAGACTGACGAGTATCACTTTCATTGAAAGGGGTTGTCAAGCTTCCGAAAAACTACGATTTCCTGAAATCTCAGCAAATATTTTTTCACCCAATCTTGATGATACTTACAGGTAATGAGCAGCACACCAATCCCACTTGGCTCGCCAAATTTCGTTCTTCTAGGTTAAACCGTTCCTTTGCAGTAACCATTTTCATGTTTAGGTTTCACTCTGTTTTCTCCTATATCGATACGTGTAGTTGGAACTCTAAATCAAACACGGTTTGTGCTAGCTCTTTGAAACTTGGCACAATAATGTAGATCCAAGTTCTATCGCTATGGTTTGTGTCCTATGGAAGTAGCCCCAAGTAGAGACTGACGAGAATCACTTTTATTGAAAGGGGTTGCCAAGCATCCAAAAAACTACGAGTTTCCTGAAATCTCTGCAAACTTTATTTCACCCAATCTTGATGATACTGGCAGGTAATGATCAGTACACCAAACCCACTTGGCTCACCAAATTTCGTTCTTCTAGGTTAAACCGTTCCTTTGCAGTACCGTTTTCATGTTTAGGTTTCACTCTGTTTTGTCCTATATGGATACATGTAGTTGGAACTCTAAATAAAACATGGTTTGTGCTAGCTCTTTGACACTTGGCACAATAATGTAGTTCCAAGTTCTATTGCTATGGTTTGTGTCCTATTGAAGTAGCCCCAAGCAGACTGACGAGAATCTCTTTCATTGAAAGGGGTTGCCAAGCTTCCAAAAAACTACGAGTTTCCGGAAATCTCAGCAAACATTTTTTCACCCAATCTTGATGATACTGGCAGGTAATGATCAGTACACCAAACCCACTTGGCTCACCAAATTTCGTTCTTCTAGGTTAAACCTTTCCTTTGCAGTAACCGTTTTCATGTTTAGGTTGCACTCTGTTTTCTCCTATTTGGATACATGTAGTTGGAACTCTAAATCAAACACGGTTAGTGCTAGCTCTTTGAAACTTGGCACAATAATGTAGTTCCAAGTTATATCGCTATGGTTTGTGTCCTATTGAAGTAGCCAAAAGCAGAGACTGACGAGAATCACTTTCATTGAAAGGAGTTGCCAAGCTTCCAAAAAGCTACGATTTCCTGAAATCCCAGCAAACATTTTTTCACCCAATCTTGATGATACTTGCAGGTAATGATCAGTACACCAATCCCACTTGGCTCACCAAATTTCGTTCTTCTAGGTTAAACCGTTCCTTTCAAGTAACCGTTTTCATATTTAGGTTTCACTCTCTTTTCTCCTATATGGATACATATAGTTGGAACGCTAAATCAAACACGGTTTGTGCTAGCTCTATGAAACTTTGCACAATAATGTAGTTCCAAGTTCTATCGCTATGGTTTGTGTCCAATTGAAGTAGCCCCTAGTAGAGACTGAAGAAGATCACTTTCATTGAAAGGGGTTGCCAAGCTTCCAAAAAACTACGATTTCCTGAAATCTCAGCAAACATTTTTTCACCCAATCTTGATGATACTGGCAGGTAAAGATCAGTACACCAATCCCACTAGGCTAACCAAATTTCGTTCTTCTAAGGTAAACCGTTCGTTTGCAGTAACCATTTTCATGTTTAGGTTTCACTCTGTTTTCTCCTATATGGATACATGTAGTTGGAATTCTAAATCAAACACGGTTTGTGCTAGCTCTTTGAAACATCTCACAATAATGTAGTTCCAAGTTCCATCGCTATGGTTTGTGTCCTATTGAAGTATCCAAAAGCAGAGACTGACGAGAATCACTTTCATTGAAAGGAGTTGCCAAGCTTCCAAAAAACTACGATTTCCTGAAATCCCAGCAAACATTTTTTCACCCAATCTTGATGATACTTGCAGGTAATGATCAGTACACCAATCCCACTTGGCTCACCAAATTTCGTTCTTCTAGGTTAAACCGTTCCTTTGCAGTAACCGTTTTCATATTTAGGTTTCACTCTGTTTTCTCCTATATGGATACATATAGTTGGAACTCTAAATCAAACACGGTTTGTGCTAGCTCTTTGAAACTTTGCACAATAATGTAGTTCCAAGTTCTATCGCTATGGTTTGTGTCCAATTGAAGTAGCCCCTAGTAGAGACTGACGAAGAACACTTTCATTGAAAGGGGTTGCCAAGCTTCCAAAAAACTACGATTTCCTGAAATCTCAGCAAACATTTTTTCACCCAATCTTGATGATACTGGCAGGTAATGATCAGTACACCAATCCCACTTGGCTCACCAAATTTCGTTCTTCTAGGGTAAACCGTTCGTTTGCAGTAACCATTTTCATGTTTAGGTTTCACTCTGTTTTCTCCTATATGGATACAGGTAGTTGGAACTCTAAATCAAACACGGTTTGTGCTAGCTCTTTGAAACTTGGCAGAATAATGTAGTTCCAAGTTCTATCGCTATGGTTTGTGTCCTATGGACGTAGCCCCAAGCAGAGACTGACCAGAATCACTTTCATTGAAAGGGGTTGATAAGCTTCCGAAAAAACTACGAGTTTCCTGAAATCTCAGCAAACTTTTTTTCACCCAATCTTGATGATACTGGCAGGTAATATCAGTACACCAAACCCACTTGGCTCACCAAATTTCGTTCTTCTAGGGTAAACCGTTCCTTTGCAGTAACTGTTTTCATGTTTAGGTTTCACTCTGTTTTCTCCTATATGGATACATGTAGTTGGAACGCTAAATCAAACACGGTTTGTGCTATCTCTTTGATACTTGGCACAACAATGTAATTCCAATTCTATCACTATGGTTTGTGTCCTATTGATGTACCCCCAAGCAGAGACTGACCAGAATCACTTTCATTGAAAGGGGTTGCCAAGCTTCCAAAAAACTACGATTTTCCGGAAATCTCACAAACATTTTTTCACCCAATCATGATGATACTGGCAGGTAATGATCAGTACACCAATCCCACTTGGCTCACCAAATTTCGTTCTTCTAGGGTAAACCGTTCCTTTGCAGTAACCATTTTCATGTTTAGGTTTCACTCTGTTTTCTCCTATATGGATACTTGTAGTTGGAACTCTAAATCAAACACGGTTTGTGCTAGCTCTTTTAAACTTGGCACAGTACTGTAGTTCCAAGTTCTATCGCTTTGGGTTTTGTCCTATTGAAGTAGCCCCAAGCAGAGACTGACGAGAATCACATTCATTGAAAGGGGTTGCGAAGCTTCCAAAAAACTACGAGTTTCCTGATATCTCAGCAAAGTTTTTTTCACCCAATCTTCGTGATACTTGCAGGTAATGATCAGTACACCAGTCCCATTGGCTCACCAAATTTCGTTCTTCTAGGTTAACCCGTTCGTTTGCAGTAACCGTTTTCATGTTTAGGTTTCACTCTGTTTTCTCCTATATAGATACATGTAGTTGGAACTTTAAATCAAAGACGGTTTGTGCTAGCTCTTTGAAACTTGGCACAATAATGTAGTTCCAAGTTCTGTCCCTATGGTTTGTGTCCTATTGAACTAGCCCTAAGCAGAGACTGACGAGTATCACTTTCATTGAAAGGGGTTGCCAAGCTTCCAAAAAACTACGAGTTTCCGGAAATCTCAGAAACATTTTTTCACCCAATCATGATGATACTGGCAGGTAATGATCAGTACACCAATCCCACTTGGCTCACCAAATTTCGTTCTTCTAGGGTAAACCGTTCGTTTGCAGTAACCGTTTTCATGTTTAGGTTTCACTCTCTTTTCTCCTATATGGTTACATGTAGTTGGAACTCAAAATCAAAGACGGGTTGTGCTAGCTCTTTGAAACTTGGCACAGTAATGTAGTTCCAAGTTCTATCGTTATGGTTTGTGTCCTATTGAACTAGCCCCAAGCAGAGACTGACGAAAATGACTTGCATTAAAAGGGGTTGCCAAGCTTCCAAAAAAATACGAGTTTCCTGAAATCTCAGCAAAAATTTTTTCACCCAATCTTGATGATACTTGCAGGTAATGATGAGTACACCAATGCCACTTGGCTCACCAAATTTCGTTTTCTAGGTTAAACCGTTCCTTTGCAGTAACCTTTTTCATGTTTTGGTTTCACTCTGTTTTCTCCTATATGGATACATGTAGTTGGAACTCTAAATCAAACACGGTTTGTGCTAGCTCTTTGGAACTTGACACAATAATGTAGTTCCAAGTTCTATCGATATGGTTTGTGTCCTATTGAAGTAGCCCCAAGCAGAGACTGACCAGAATCACTTTCATTGAAAGGGGTTGTCAAGCTTCCAAGAAACTACGATTTCCTGAAATCTCAGCAAACTTTTTTTCACCCAATCTTGATGATACTTGCAGGTAATGAGCAGCACACCAATCCCACTTGGCTCACCAAATTTCGATCTTCTAGGTTAAACCGTTCCTTTGCAGTAACCATTTTCATGTTTAGATTTCACTCTGTTTTCTCCTGTATGCATACATGGATTTGGAACTCTAAATCAAACACGGTTTGTGCTAGCTCTTTGAAACTTTGCACAATAATGTAGTTCCAAGTTCTCTCGCTATGGTTTGTGTCCTATTGAAATAGTCCCAAGAATACACTGACGAGAATCACTTTCATTGAAAGGGGTTGCCAAGCTTCCAAAAAACTACGAGTTTCCGGAAATCTCAGCAAACATTTTTTCACCCAATCTTGATGATACTGGCAGGTAATGATCAGTACACCAATCCCACTTGGCCCACCAAATTTCGTTCTTGTAGGTTAAACCTTTCCTTTGTAGTAACCGTTTTCAGGTTTAGGTTTCACTCTGTTTTCTCCTATATGGATACATGTAGTTGGAACTCTAAATCAAACACGGTTTGTGCTACCTGTTTTAAACTTGGCACAATCATGTAGTTCCAAGTTCTATCGCTATGGATTGTGTCCTATTGAAGTAGCCCCAAGCACAGACTGACGAGAGTCACATTCATTGAAAGGGGTAGCCAAGCTTCCGAAAATCTACGATTTTCCTGAAATCTCAGCAAACTTTTTTTCACCTAATCTTCATGATAGTTGCAGGTAATGATCAGTACACCAAACCCACTTGGCTCACCAAATTTCGTTCGTCTAGGTTAAACCCTTCCTTTGCAGTAACCGTTTTCATATTTAGGTTTCACTCTGTTTTGTCCTATATGGTTACATGTAGTTGGAACTCTAAATCAAACACGGTTTGTACTAGCTCTTTGAAACTTGGTACAATAATGTAGTTCCTAGTTCTATCGCTATGGTTTTTGTCCTATGGAGGTAGCCCCAAGCAGAGAATGACGAGAATCACTTTCATTGAAAGGTGTTACCAAGCTTCCTAAAAACTACGAGTTTCCGGAAATCTCAGCAAACATTTTTTCACCCAATCTTGATGATACTTGCAGGTAATGATCAGCACACCAATCCCACTTGGCTCACCAAATTTCGTTCTTCTAGGTTAAACCTTTCCTTTGCAGTAACCGTTTTCATGTTTAGGTTGCACTCTGTTTTCTCCTATTTGGATACATGTAGTTGGAACTCTAAATCAAACACGGTTTGTGCTAGCTCTTTGAAACTTTGCACAATAATGTAGTTCCAAGTTCTCTCGCTATGGTTTGTGTCCTATTGAAATAGTCCCAAGAATACACTGACGAGAATCACTTTCATTGAAAGGGGTTGCCAAGCTTCCAAAAAACTACGAGTTTCCGGAAATCTCAGAAACATTTTTTCACCCAATCATGATGATACTGGCAGGTAATGATCAGTACACCAATCCCACTTGGCTCACCAAATTTCGTTCTTCTAGGGTAAACCGTTTGTTTGCAGTAACCGTTTTCATGTTTAGGTTGCACTCTGTTTTCTCCTATTTGGATACATGTAGTTGGAACTCTAAATCAAACACGGTTTGTGCTAGCTCTTTGTAACTTGGCACAATAATGTAGTCCAAGTTCCATCGCTATGGTTTGTGTCCTATTGAAGTATCCAAAAGCAGAGACTGACGAGAATCACTTTCATTGAAAGGAGTTGCCAAGCTTCCAAAAAACTACGATTTCCTGAAATCCCAGCAAACATTTTTTCACCCAATCTTGATGATACTTGCAGGTAATGATCAGTATACCAATCCCACTTGGCTCACCAAATTTCGTTCTTCTAGGTTAAACCGTTCCTTTGCAGTAACCGTTTTCATATTTAGGTTTCACTCTGTTTTCTCCTATATGGATACATATAGTTGGAACTCTAAATCAAACACGGTTTGTGCTAGCTCTTTGAAACTTTGCACAATAATGTAGTTCCAAGTTCTATCGCTATGGTTTGTGTCCAATTGAAGTAGCCCCTAGTAGAGACTGACGAAGAACACTTTCATTGAAAGGGGTTGCCAAGCTTCCAAAAAACTACGATTTCCTGAAATCTCAGCAAACATTTTTTCACCCAATCTTGATGATACTGGCAGGTAATGATCAGTACACCAATCCCACTTGGCTCACCAAATTTCGTTCTTCTAGGGTAAACCGTTCGTTTGCAGTAACCATTTTCATGTTTAGGTTTCACTCTGTTTTCTCCTATATGGATACAGGTAGTTGGAACTCTAAATCAAACACGGTTTGTGCTAGCTCTTTGAAACTTGGCACAATAATGTAGTTCCAAGTTCTATCGCTATGGTTTGTGTCCTATGGACGTAGCCCCAAGCAGAGACTTACCAGAATCACTTTCATTGAAAGGGGTTGATAAGCTTCCGAAAAAACTACGAGTTTCCTGAAATCTCAGCAAACTTTTTTTCACCCAATCTTGATGATACTGGCAGGTAATATCAGTACACCAAACCCACTTGGCTCACCAAATTTCGTTCTTCTAAGGTAAACCGTTCCTTTGCAGTAACTGTTTTCATGTTTAGGTTTCACTCTGTTTTCTCCTATATGGATACATGTAGTTGGAACGCTAAATCAAATACGGTTTGTGCTAGCTCTTTGATACTTGGCACAACAATGTAATTCCAAATTCTATCACTATGGTTTGTGTCCTATTGATGTACCCCCAAGCAGAGACTGACCAGAATCACTTTCATTGAAAGGGGTTGCCAAGCTTCCAAAAAACTACGAGTTTCCGGAAATCTCACAAACATTTTTTTCACCCAATCATGATGATACTGGCAGGTAATGATCAGTACACCAATCCCACTTGGCTCACCAAATTTCGTTCTTCTAGGGTAAACCGTTCCTTTGCAGTAACCATTTTCATGTTTAGGTTTCACTCTGTTTTCTCCTATATGGATACTTGTAGTTGGAACTCTAAATCAAACACGGTTTGTGCTAGCTCTTTTAAACTTGGCACAGTACTGTAGTTCCAAGTTCTATCGCTTTGGGTTTTGTCCTATTGAAGTAGCCCCAAGCAGAGACTGACGAGAATCACATTCATTGAAAGGGGTTGCGAAGCTTCCAAAAAACTACGAGTTTCCTGATATCTCAGCAAAGTTTTTTTCACCCAATCTTCATGATACTTGCAGGTAATGATCAGTACACCAGTCCCATTGGCTCACCAAATTTCGTTCTTCTAGGTTAACCCGTTCGTTTGCAGTAACCGTTTTCATGTTTAGGTTTCACTCTGTTTTCTCCTATATAGATACATGTAGTTGGAACTTTAAATCAAAGACGGTTTGTGCTAGCTCTTTGAAACTTGGCACAATTATGTAGTTCCAAGTTCTGTCCCTATGGTTTGTGTCCTATTGAACTAGCCCTAAGCAGAGACTGACGAGTATCACTTTCATTGAAAGGGGTTGCCAAGCTTCCAAAAAACTACGAGTTTCCGGAAATCTCAGCAAACATTTTTTCACCCAATCTTGATGATACTTGCAGGTAATGATGAGTACACCAATGCCACTTGGCTCACCAAATTTCGTTTTCTACGTTAAACCGTTCCTTTGCAGTAACCTTTTTCATGTTTTGGTTTCACTCTGTTTTCTCCTATATGGATACATGTAGTTGGAACTCTAAATCAAACACGGTTTGTGCTAGCTCTTTGGAACTTGACACAATAATGTAGTTCCAAATTCTATCGCAATGGTTTGTGTCCTATTGAAGTAGCCCCAAGCAGAGACTGACGAGAATCACTTTCATTGAAAGGTGTTACCAAGCTTCCTAAAAACTACGAGTTTCCGGAAATCTCAGCAAACATTTTTTCACCCAATCTTGATGATACTTGCAGGTAATGATCAGCACACCAATCCCACTTGGCTCACCAAATTTCGTTCTTCTAGGTTAAACCGTTCCTTTGCAGTAACCGTTTTCATGTTTAGGTTTCACTCTGTTTTCTCCTATATGGATACATGTAGTTGGAACTCTAAATCAAACACGGTTTGTGCTAGCTCTTTGAAACTTGGCACAATAATGTAGTTCCAAGTTCTATTGCTATGGTTTGTGTCCTATTGAAGTAGCCCCAAGCAGAGATTGACGAGAATCTCTTTCATTAAAAGGGGTTGCCAAGCTTCCGAAAAAATAATAGTTTCCTGAAATCTCAGGAAACATCTTTTCACCCAATCTTGATGATACTTGCAGGTAATGATGAGTACACCAATGCCACTTGGCTCACCAAATTTCGTTTTCTAGGTTAAACCATTCCTTTGCAGTAACCGTTTTCATATTTTGGTTTCACTGTTTTCTCCTATATGGATACATGTAGTTGGAACTCTAAATCAAACAAGTTTGTGCTAGCTCTTTGAAACTTGGCACAATAATGTAGTTCCAAGTTCTATCGCTTTGGTTTGTGTCCTATGGAAGTAGCCCCAAGCAGAGACTGACGAGAATCACTTTCATTGAAAGGGGTTTCCCAAGCTTCCTACAAACTACGAGTTTTCGGAAATCTCAGCAAACATTTTTTCAACCAATCTTGATGATACTTTGTGGTATTTTTCAGTACACCAATCCCACTTTGCTCACCAAGTTTCGTTGTTCTAGGTCAAACCGATCCTTTCCAGTAACCGTTTTCATGTTTAGGTTTCACTCTGTTTTCTCCTATATGGATACATGTAGTTGGAACTCTAAATCAAACAGGGTTTGTGCTAGCTCTTTGAAAATTGGCACAATAATGTAGTTCCATGTTCTATCGCTATGGTTTGTGTCCTATGGAAGTAGCCCCAAGCAGAGACTGACCAGAATCACTTTCATTGAAAGGAATTGTCAAGCTTCCAAGAAACTACGATTTCCTGAAATCTCAGCAAACTTTTTTTCACCCAATCTTGATGATACTGGCAGGTAATGATCAGTACACCAAACCCACTTGGCTCACCAAATTTCGTTCTTCTAGGTTAAACCGTTCCTTTGCAGTAACCGTTTTCATGTTTAGGTTTCACTCTGTTTTCTCCTATATGGATACATGTAGTTGGAACTCTAAATCAAACACGGTTTGTGCTAGCTCTTTGAAACTTTGCACAATAATGTAGTTCCAAATTCTATCGGTATGGTTTGTGTCCTATTGAAGTAGCCCCAAGCACAGACTGACCAGAATCCCTTTCATTGAAAGGGGTTGCCAAGCTTCCAAGAAACTACGATTTCCTGAATCTGAGCAAATATTTTTTCACCCAATCTTGATGATACTTGCAGGTAATGATCAGCACACCAATCCCACTTTGCTCACCAAATTTCGTTCTTCTAGGTTAAACCGTTCCTTTGCAGTAACTGTTTTCATGTTTAGGTTTCACTCTGTTTTCTCCTATATGGATACATGTAGTTGGAACTCTAAATCAAACACGGTTTGTGCTAGCTCTTTGAAACTTGGCACAATCATGTAGTTCCAAGTTCTATCGCTATGGATTGTGTCCTATTTAAGTAGCCCCAAGCACAGACTGAGGAGAATCACATTCATTGAAAAGGTTAGCCAAGCTTCCGAAAAACTACGAGTTTCCTGAAATCTCAGCAAACTTTTTTTTCACCTAATCTTGATGATAGTTGCAGGTAATGATCAGTACACCAAACCCACTTGGCTCACCAAATTTCGTTCTTCTAGGTTAAACCGTTCCTTTGAAGTAACCGTTTTCATGTTTAGGTTTAACTCTGTTTTGTCTATATGGTTACATGTATTTGGAACTCTAAATCAAACACGGTTTGTGCTATCTCTTTGAAACTAGGCACAATAATGTAGTTCCAAGTTCTATCGCTATGGTTTGTGTCCTATGGAAGTAGCCCCAAGTAGAGACTGACGAGAATCACTTTCATTGAAAGGGGTTGCTAAGCTTCCTAAAAACTACGAGTTTCATGAAATCTCAGCAAACATTTTTTCACCCAATCTTGATGATACTGGCAGGTAATGATCAGTCCACCAAACCCACTAGGCTCACAAAATTTCGTTCTTCTAGGTTAAACCGTTGCATTGCAGTAACCGTTTTCATGTTTAGGTTTCACTCTGTTTTCTCCTATATGGATACATGTAGTTGGAACTCAAAATCAAAGACGGTTTGTGCTAGCTCTTTGAAACTTGGCACAATAATGTAGTTCCAAATTCTATCGCAATGGTTTGTATCCTATTAAAGTAGCCCCAAGCAGAGACTGACCAGAATCACTTTCATTGAAAGGGGTTGCCAAGCTTCCAAGAAACTATGATTTCCTGAAATCTCAGAAAACATTTTCTCACCCAATGTTGATGATACTTGCAGGTAATGATCAGCACACCAATCAAACTTGGCTCACGGAATTTTGTTCTTCTAGGTTAAACCGTTTCCTTTGCAGGAACCATTTTCATGTTTAGGTTTCACTCTGTTTTCTCCTATATGGATACATGTAGTTGGAACTCTAAATCAAACACGGTTTGTGCTAGCTCTTTGAAACTTTGCACAATAATGTAGTTCCAAGTTGTATCGCTATGGTTTGTGTCCTATGGAAGTAGCCCCAAGCAGAGACTGATGAGAATCACTTTTATTGACAGGGTTGCCAAGCTTCCAAAAAACTACGAGTTTCCTGAAATCTCAGCAAACATTTTTTCACCCAATCTTGATGATACTGGCAGGTAATGATCAGTACACCAATCCCACTTGGCTCACCAAATTTCGTTCTTCTAGGTTAAACCGTTCCTTTGCAGAAACCGTTTTCAGGTTTAGGTTTCACTCTGTTTTCTCCTATATGGATACATGTAGTTGGAACTCTAAATCAAACACGGTTTGTGCTGGCTCTTTGAAACTTTGCACAATAGTGTAGTTCCAAGTTGTATCGCTATGGTTTGTGTCCTATGGAAGTAGCCCCAAGCAGAGACTGATGAGAATCACTTTTATTGAAAGGGTTGCCAAGCTTCCAAAAAACTACGAGTTTCCTGAAATCTCAGCAAACATTTTTTCACCCAATCTTGATGATACTGGCAGGTAATGATCAGTACACCAATCCCACTAGGCTCACCAAATATCGTTCTTCTAGGATAAACCGTTCGTTTGCAGTAACCATTTTCATGTTTAGGTTTCACTTGTTTTCTCCTATATGGATACATGTAGTTGGAACTCTAAATCAAACACGGTTTGTGCTAGCTCTTTGAAACTTGGCACAATAATGTAGTTCCAAATTCTATCGCTATGGTTTGTGTCCTATGGAACAAGCCCCAAGCAGAGACTGACGAGAATCACTTTCATTGAAAGGGGTTTCCAAGCTTCCAAGAAACTACGATTTCCTGAAATCTCAGCAACCATTTTTTCACCCAATCTTGATGATACTTGCAGGTAATGATCAGCACACCAATCCCACTTGGCTCACCAAATTTCGTTCTTCTAGGTTAAACCGTTCCTTTGCAGTAACCGTTTTCATGTTTAGGTTTCACTCTGTTTTCTCCTATATGGATACATGTAGTTGGAACTCTAAATCAAACACGGTTTGTGCTATCTCTTTGAAACTCGGCACAATAATGTAGTTCCAAGTTCTATGGCTATGGTTTGTGTCCTATGGAAGTAGCCCCAAGTAGAGACTGACGAGAATCACTTTCATTGAAAGGGGTTGCTAAGCTTCCTAAAAACTACGAGTTTCCTGAAATCTCAGCAAACATTTTTTCACCCAATCTTGATGATACTGGCAGGTAATGATCAGTACACCAAACCCACTTGGCTCACAAAATTTCGTTCTTCTAGGTTAAACCGTTCCTTTGCAGTAACCGTTTTCATGTTTAGGTTTCACTCTGTTTTCTCCTATATGGATACATGTAGTTGGAATTCTAAATCAAACACGGTTTGTGCTAGCTCTTTGAAACTTGGCACAATAATGTAGTTCCAAATTCTATCGCAATGGTTTGTATCCTATTAAAGTAGCCCCAAGCAGAGACTGACCAGAATCACTTTCATTGAAAGGGGTTGCCAAGCTTCCAAGAAACTATGATTTCCTGAAATCTCAGCAAACATTTTTTCACCCAATCTTGATGATACTTGCAGGTAATGATCAGCACACCAATCCCACTTGGCTCACGGAATTTTGTTCTTCTAGGTTAAACCGTTCCTTTGCAGGAACCGTTTTCATGTTTAGGTTTCACTCTGTTTTCTCCTATATGGATACATGTAGTTGGAACTCTAAATCAAACACGGTTTGTGCTGGCTCTTTGAAACTTTGCACAATAGGGTAGTTCCAAGTTGTATCGCTATGGTTTGTGTCCTATGGAAGTAGCCCCAAGCAGAGACTGATGAGAATCACTTTTATTGAAAGGGTTGCCAAGCTTCCAAAAAACTACGAGTTTCCTGAAATCTCAGCAAACATTTTTTCACCCAATCTTGATGATACTGGCAGGTAATGATCAGTACACCAATCCCACTTGGCTCACCAAATTTCGTTCTTCTAGGTTAAACCGTTCCTTTGCAGAAACCGTTTTCAGGTTTAGGTTTCACTCTGTTTTCTCCTATATGGATACATGTAGTTGGAACTCTTAATCAACACGGTTTGTGCTACCTCTTTTAATCTTGGCACAATAATGTAGTTCCAAGTTCTATCGCTATGGGTTGTGTCCTATTGAAGTAGCCCAAGCAGAGACTGACGAGGATCACATTCATTGAAAGGGGTTGCCAAGCTTCCAAAATCTACGAGTTTCCTGAAATCTCAGCAAACTTTTTTTCACCCAATCTTGATGATACTTGCAGGTAATGATCAGTACACCAAACCCACTTGGCTCACCAAATTTCGTTCTTCTAGGTTAAACAGTTCGTTTGCAGTAACCGTTTTCATGTTTAGGTTTCACTTGTTTTCTCCTATATGGATACATGTAGTTGGAACTCTAAATCAAACACGGTTTGTGCTAGCTCTTTGAAACTTGGCACAATAATGTAGTTCCAAATTCTATCGCTATGGTTTGTGTACTATGGAAGTAGCCCCAAGCAGAGACTGACTAGAATCACTTTCATTGAAAGGGGTTTCCAAGCTTCCAAGAAACTACGATTACCTGAAATCTCAGCAACCATTTTTTCACCCAATCTTGATGATACTTGCAGGTAATGATCAGCACACCAATCCCACTTGGCTCACCAAATTTCGTTCTTCTAGGTTAAACCGTTCCTTTGCAGTAACCGTTTTCATGTTTAGGTTTCACTCTGTTTTCTCCTATATGGATACATGTAGTTGGAACTCTAAATCAAACACGGTTTGTGCTATCTCTTTGAAACTCGGCACAGTAATGTAGTTCCAAGTTCTATTGCTATGGTTTGTGTCCTATGGAAGTAGCCCCAAGTAGAGACTGACAAGAATCACTTTCATTGAAAGGGGTTGCTAAGCTTCCTAAAAACTACGAGTTTCCTGAAATCTCAGCAAACATTTTTTCACCCAATCTTGATGATACTTGCAGGTAATGATCAGCACACCAATCCCACTTGGCTCACCAAATTTCGTTCTTCTAGGTTAAAACCGTTCCTTTGCAGAAACCGTTTTCAGGTTTAGGTTTCACTCTGTTTTCTCCTATATGGATACATGTAGTTGGAACTCTTAATCAAACACGGTTTGTGCTACCTCTTTTAATCTTGGCACAATAATGTAGTTCCAAGTTCTATCGCTATGGGTTGTGTCCTATTGAAGTAGCCCCAAGCAGAGACTGACGAGGATCACATTCATTGAAAGAGGTTGCCAAGCTTCCAAAATCTACGAGTTTCCTGAAATCTCAGCAAACTTTTTTTCACCCAATCTTGATGATACTTGCAGGTAATGATCAGTACACCAAACCCACTTGGCTCACCAAATTTCGTTCTTCTAGGTTAAACAGTTCGTTTGCAGTAACCGTTTTCATGTTTAGGTTTCACTCTGTTTTCTCCTATATGGATACATGTAGTTGGAATTCTAAATCAAACACGGTTTGTGCTAGCTCTTTGAAACTTGGCACAATAATGTAGTTCCAAATTCTATCGCAATGGTTTGTATCCTATTAAAGTAGCCCCAAGCAGAGACTGACCAGAATCACTTTCATTGAAAGGGGTTGCCAAGCTTCCAAGAAACTATGATTTCCTGAAATCTCAGCAAACATTTTATCACCCAATCTTGATGATACTTGCAGGTAATGATCAGCACACCAATCCCACTTGGCTCACGGAATTTTGTTCTTCTAGGTTAAACCGTTCCTTTGCAGGAACCGTTTTCATGTTTAGGTTTCACTCTGTTTTCTCCTATATGGATACATGTAGTTGGAACTCTAAATCAAACACGGTTTGTGCTAGCTCTTTGAAACTTTGCACAATAGTGTAGTTCCAAGTTGTATCGCTATGGTTTGTGTCCTATGGAAGTAGCCCCAAGCAGAGACTGATGAGAATCACTTTTATTGAAAGGGTTGCCAAGCTTCCAAAAACCTACGAGTTTCCTGAAATCTCAGCAAACATTTTTTTCACCCAATCTTGATGATACTGGCAGGTAATGATCAGTACACCAATCCCACTAGGCTCACCAAATATCGTTCTTCTAGGGTAAACCGTTCGTTTGCAGTAACCATTTTCATGTTTAGGTTTCACTTGTTTTCTCCTATATGGATACATGTAGTTGGAACTCTAAATCAAACACGGTTTGTGCTAGCTCTTTGAAACTTGGCACAATAATGTAGTTCCAAATTCTATCGCTATGGTTTGTGTCCTATTGAACTAGCCCCAAGCAGAGACTGACGAGAATCACTTTCATTGAAAGGGGTTTCCAAGCTTCCAAGAAACTACGATTTCCTGAAATCTCAGCAACCATTTTTTCACCAATCTTGATGATACTTGCAGGTAATGATCAGCACACCAATCCCACTTGGCTCACCAAATTTCGTTCTTCTAGGTTAAACCGTTCCTTTGCAGTAACCGTTTTCATGTTTAGGTTTCACTCTGTTTTCTCCTATATGGATACATGTAGTTGGAACTCTAAATCAAACACGGTTTGTGCTATCTCTTTGAAACTCGGCACAATAATGTAGTTCCAAGTTCTATCGCTATGGTTTGTGTCCTATGGAAGTAGCCCCAAGTAGAGACTGACGAGAATCACTTTCATTGAAAGGGGTTGCTAAGCTTCCTAAAAACTACGAGTTTCCTGAAATCTCAGCAAACATTTTTTCACCCAATCTTGATGATACTGGCAGGTAATGATCAGTACAGCAAACCCACTTGGCTCACAAATTTCGTTCTTCTAGGTTAAACCGTTCCTTTGCAGTAACTGTTTTCATGTTTAGGTTTCACTCTGTTTTCTCCTATATGGATACATGTAGTTGGAATTCTAAATCAAACACGGTTTGTGCTAGCTCTTTGAAACTTTGCACAATAATGTAGTTCCAAGTTGTATCGCTATGGTTTGTGTCTATGGAAGTAGCCCCAAGCAGAGACTGATGAGAATCACTTTTATTGACAGGGTTGCCAAGCTTCCAAAAAACTACGAGTTTCCTGAAATCTCAGCAAACATTTTTTCACCCAATCTTGATGATACTGGCAGGTAATGATCAGTACACCAATCCCACTTGGCTCACCAAATTTCGTTCTTCTAGGTTAAACCGTTCCTTTGCAGAAACCGTTTTCAGGTTTAGGTTTCACTCTGTTTTCTCCTATATGGATACATGTAGTTGGAACTCTTAATCAAACACGGTTTGTGCTACCTCTTTTAATCTTGGCACAATAATGTAGTTCCAAGTTCTATCGCTATGGTTTTTGTCCTATGGAAGTAGCCCCAAGCAGAGACTGAGGAGAATCACTGTCATTGAAAGGGGTTGCCAAGCATCCTAAAAACTAGGAGTTTCCGGAAATCTCAGCAAACATTTTTTCACCCAATCTTGATGATACTGGCAGGTAATGATCAGTACACCAATCCCACTAGGCTCACCAAATATCGTTCTTCTAGGATAAACCGTTCGTTTGCAGTAACCATTTTCATGTTTAGGTTTCACTTGTTTTCTCCTATATGGATACATGTAGTTGGAACTCTAAATCAACACGGTTTGTGCTAGCTCTTTGAAACTTGGCACAATAATGTAGTTCCAAATTCTATCGCTATGGTTTGTGTCCTATGGAACAAGCCCCAAGCAGAGACTGACGAGAATCACTTTCATTGAAAGGGGTTTCCAAGCTTCCAAGAAACTACGATTTCCTGAAATCTCAGCAACCATTTTTTCACCCAATCTTGATGATACTTGCAGGTAATGATCAGCACACCAATCCCACTTGGCTCACCAAATTTCGTTCTTCTAGGTTAAACCGTTCCTTTGCAGTAACCGTTTTCATGTTTAGGTTTCACTCTGTTTTCTCCTATATGGATACATGTAGTTGGAATTCTAAATCAAACACGGTTTGTGCTAGCTCTTTGAAACTTGGCACAATAATGTAGTTCCAAATTCTATCGGTATGGTTTGTGTCCTATTGAAGTAGCCCCAAGCAGAGACTGACCAGAATCACTTTCATTGAAAGGGGTTGCCAAGCTTCCAAGAAACTATGATTTCCTGAAATCTCAGCAAACATTTTTTCACCCAATCTTGATGATACTTGCAGGTAATGATCAGCACACCAATCCCACTTGGCTCACGGAATTTTGTTCTTCTAGGTTAAACCGTTCCTTTGCAGGAACCGTTTTCATGTTTAGGTTTCACTCTGTTTTCTCCTATATGGATACATGTAGTTGGAACTCTAAATCAAACACGGTTTGTGCTGGCTCTTTGAAACTTTGCACAATAGTGTAGTTCCAAGTTGTATCGCTATGGTTTGTGTCCTATGGAAGTAGCCCCAAGCAGAGACTGATGAGAATCACTTTTATTGAAAGGGTTGCCAAGCTTCCAAAAAACTACGAGTTTCCTGAAATCTCAGCAAACATTTTTTCACCCAATCTTGATGATACTGGCAGGTAATGATCAGTACACCAATCCCACTTGGCTCACCAAATTTCGTTCTTCTAGGTTAAACCGTTCCTTTGCAGAAACCGTTTTCAGGTTTAGGTTTCACTCTGTTTTCTCCTATATGGATACATGTAGTTGGAACTCTTAATCAAACACGGTTTGTGCTACCTCTTTTAATCTTGGCACAATAATGTAGTTCCAAGTTCTATCGCTATGGGTTGTGCCAAGCGATAGACTTGGAACTACTTAATTGTGCTACATTCATTGAAAGGGGTTTGCTTAAGAGCTTCCAAAATCTACGAGTTTCCTGAAATCTCAGCAAACTTTTTTTCACCCAATCTTGATGATACTTGCAGGTAATGATCAGTACACCAAACCCACTTGGCTCACCAAATTTCGTTCTTCTAGGTTAAACAGTTCGTTTGCAGTAACCGTTTTCATGTTTAGGTTTCACTTTTTTTCTCCTATATGGATACATGTAGTTGGAACTCTAAATCAAACACGGTTTTGTGCTAGCTCTTTGAAACTTGGCACAATAATGTAGTTCCAAATTCTATCGCTATGGTTTGTGTACTATGGAAGTAGCCCCAAGCAGAGACTGACTAGAATCACTTTCATTGAAAGGGGTTTCCAAGCTTCCAAGAAACTACGATTTCCTGAAATCTCAGCAACCATTTTTTCACCCAATCTTGATGATACTTGCAGGTAATGATCAGCACACCAATCCCACTTGGCTCACCAAATTTCGTTCTTCTAGGTTAAAACCGTTCCTTTGCAGTAACCGTTTTCATGTTTAGGTTTCACTCTGTTTTCTCGTATATGGATACATGTAGTTGGAACTCTAAATCAAACACGGTTTGTGCTATCTCTTTGAAACTCGGCACAGTAATGTAGTTCCAAGTTCTATTGCTATGGTTTGTGTCCTATGGAAGTAGCCCCAAGTAGAGACTGACAAGAATCACTTTCATTGAAAGGGGTTGCTAAGCTTCCTAAAAACTACGAGTTTCCTGAAATCTCAGCAAAACATTTTTTCACCCAATCTTGATGATACTTGCGGGTAATGATCAGCACACCAATCCCACTTGGCTCACCAAATTTCGTTCTTCTAGGTTAAACCGTTCCTTTGCAGAAACCGTTTTCAGGTTTAGGTTTCACTCTGTTTTCTCCTATATGGATACATGTAGTTGGAACTCTTAATCAAACACGGTTTGTGCTACCTCTTTTAATCTTGGCACAATAATGTAGTTCCAAGTTCTATCGCTATGGGTTGTGTCCTATTGAAGTAGCCCCAAGCAGAGACTGACGAGGATCACATTCATTGAAAGAGGTTGCCAAGCTTCCAAAATCTACGAGTTTCCTGAAATCTCAGCAAACTTTTTTTCACCCAATCTTGATGATAATCTTGCAGGTAATGATCAGTACACCAAACCCACTTGGCTCACCAAATTTCGTTCTTCTAGGTTAAACAGTTCGTTTGCAGTAACCGTTTTCATGTTTAGGTTCACTCTGTTTTCTCCTATATGGATACATGTAGTTGGAATTCTAAATCAAACACGGTTTGTGCTAGCTCTTTGAAACTTGGCACAATAATGTAGTTCCAAATTCTATCGCAATGGTTTGTATCCTATTAAAGTAGCCCCAAGCAGAGACTGACCAGAATCACTTTCATTGAAAGGGGTTGCCAAGCTTCCAAGAAACTATGATTTCCTGAAATCTCAGCAAACATTTTATCACCCAATCTTGATGATACTTGCAGGTAATGATCAGCACACCAATCCCACTTGGCTCACGGAATTTTGTTCTTCTAGGTTAAACCGTTCCTTTGCAGGAACCGTTTTCATGTTTAGGTTTCACTCTGTTTTCTCCTATATGGATACATGTAGTTGGAACTCTAAATCAAACACGGTTTGTGCTAGCTCTTTGAAACTTTGCACAATAGTGTAGTTCCAAGTTGTATCGCTATGGTTTGTGTCCTATGGAAGTAGCCCCAAGCAGAGACTGATGAGAATCACTTTTATTGAAAGGGTTGCCAAGCTTCCAAAAACCTACGAGTTTCCTGAAATCTCAGCAAACATTTTTTTCACCCAATCTTGATGATACTGGCAGGTAATGATCAGTACACCAATCCCACTTGGCTCACCAAATTTCGTTCTTCTAGGTTAAACCGTTCCTTTGCAGAAACCGTTTTCAGGTTTAGGTTTCACTCTGTTTTCTCCTATATGGATACATGTAGTTGGAACTCTTAATCAAACACGGTTTGTGCTACCTCTTTTAATCTTGGCACAATAATGTAGTTCCAAGTTCTATCGCTATGGTTTTGTCCTATGGAAGTAGCCAAAAGCAGAGACTGACGAGAATCACTTTCATTGAAAGGGGTTGCCAAGCATCCTAAAAACTACGAGTTTCCGGAAATCTCAGCAAACATTTTTCAACCAATCTTGATGATACTGGCAGGTAATGATCAGTACACCAATCCCACTAGGCTCACAAAATATCGTTCTCTAGGGTAAACCGTTCGTTTGCAGTAACCATTTTCATGTTTAGGTTTCACTTGTTTTCTCCTATATGGATACATGTAGTTGGAACTCTAAATCAAACACGGTTTGTGCTAGCTCTTTGAAACTTGCACAATAATGTAGTTCCAAATTCTATCGCTATGGTTTGTGTCCTATTGAACTAGCCCCAAGCAGAGACTGACGAGAATCACTTCATTGAAAGGGGTTTCCAAGCTTCCAAGAAACTACGATTTCCTGAAATCTCAGCAACCATTTTTTCACCAATCTTGATGATACTTGCAGGTAATGATCAGCACACCAATCCCACTTGGCTCACCAAATTTCGTTCTTCTAGGTTAAACCGTTCCTTTGCAGTAACCGTTTTCATGTTTAGGTTTCACTCTGTTTTCTCCTATATGGATACATGTAGTTGGAACTCTAAATCAAACACGGTTTGTGCTATCTCTTTGAAACTCGGCACAATACCAATAATGTAGTTCCAAGTTCTATCGCTATGGTTTGTGTCCTATGGAAGTAGCCCCAAGTAGAGACTGACGAGAATCACTTTCATTGAAGGGGTTGCTAAGCTTCCTAAAAACTACGAGTTTCCTGAAATCTCAGCAAACATTTTTTCACCCAATCTTGATGATACTGGCAGGTAATGATCAGTACAGCAAACCCACTTGGCTCACAAAATTTCGTTCTTCTAGGTTAAACCGTTCCTTTGCAGTAACTGTTTTCATGTTTTGGTTTCACTCTGTTTTCTCCTATATGGATACATGTAGTTGGAATTCTAATCAAACACGGTTTGTGCTAGCTCTTTGAAACTTGGCACAATAATGTAGTTCCATGTTCTATCGCTATGGTTTGTGTCCTATGGAAGTAGCCCCAAGCAGAGACTGACCAGAATCACTTTCATTGAAAGGGGTTGCCAAGCTTCCAAGAAACTATGATTTCCTGAAATCTCAGCAAACATTTTTTCACCCAATCTTGATGATACTGGCAGGTAATGATCAGTACACCAATCCCACTTGGCTCACGGAATTTTGTTCTTCTAGGTTAAACCGTTCCTTTGCAGGAAACCGTTTTCATGTTTAGGTTTCACTCTGTTTTCTCCTATATGGATACATGTAGTTGGAACTCTAAATCAAACACGGTTTGTGCTGGCTCTTTGAAACTTTGCACAATAGTGTAGTTCCAAGTTGTATCGCTATGGTTTGTGTCCTATTGAAGTAGCCCCAAGCAGAGACTGACCAGAATCACTTTCATTGAAAGGGGGTTGCCAAGCTTCCAAGATACTACGATTTCCTGAAATCTCAGCAAACATTTTTTGACCCAATGTTGATGATACTTGCAGGTAATGATCAGCACACCAATCCCACTTGGCTCACCAAATTTCGTTCTTCTAGGTTAAACCGTTCCTTTGCAGTAACCGTTTTCATGTTTAGGTTTCACTCTGTTTTCTCGTATATGGATACATGTAGTTGGAACTCTAAATCAAACACGGTTTGTGCTAGCTCTTTGAAACTTGGCACAATAATGTAGTTCCAAGTTCTATTGCTACGGTTTGTGTCCTCTTGAAGTAGCCCAGCAGAGACTGACGAGAATCACTTTCATTTGAATGGGGTTGCCAAGCTTCCGAAAAAACTACAAGGTTCCGGAAATCTCAGCAAACATTTTTTCACCCAATTTGATGATACTGGCAGGTAATGATCAGTACACCAATCCCACTTGGCTCACCAAATTTCGTTCTTCTAGGGTAAACCGTTCGTTTGCAGTAACCGTTTTCATGTTTAGGTTTCACTCTCTTTTCTCCTATATGGTTACATGTAGTTGGAACTCAAAATCAAAGACGGTTTGTGCTAGCTCTTTGAAACTTGGCACAGTAATGTAGTTCCAAGTTCTATCATTATGGTTTGTGTCCTATTGAACTAGCCCCAAGCAGAGACTGACGAGAATGACTTGCATTGAAAGGGGTTGCCAAGCTTCCAAAAAACTACGAGTTTCCTGAAATCTGAGCAAATATTTTTTCACCCAATCTTGATGATACTGGCAGGTAATGATCAGTACACCAATCCCAGTTGGCTCACCAAATTTCGTTCTTCTAGGTTAATCCGTTCCTTTGCAGTAACCGTTTTCATGTTTAGATTTCACACTGTTTTCTCCTGTATGCATACATGTAGTTGGAACTCTAAATCAAACACGGTTTGTGCTAGCTCTTTGAAACGTGGCACAATAATGTAGTTCCAAATTCTATCGGTATGGTTTGTGTCCTATTGAAGTAGCCCCAAGCAGAGACTGACCAGAATCACTTTTCATTGAAATGGGTTGCCAAGCTTCCAAGAAACTACGATTTCCTGAAATCTCAGCAAACATTTTTTCACCCAATCTTGATGATACTTGCAGGTAATGATCAGTACAGCAAACCCACTTGGCTCACAAAATTTCGTTCTTCTAGGTTAAACCGTTCCTTTGCAGTAACTGTTTTCATGTTTAGGTTTCACTCTGTTTTCTCCTATATGGATACATGTAGTTGGAATTCTAAATCAAACACGGTTTGTGCTAGCTCTTTGAAACTTGGCACAATAATGTAGTTCCATGTTCTATCGCTATGGTTTGTGTCCTATGGAAGTAGCCCCAAGCAGAGACTGACCAGAATCACTTTCATTGAAAGGGGTTGCCAAGCTTCCAAGAAACTATGATTTACTGAAATCTCAGCAAACATTTTTTCACCCAATCTTGATGATACTGGCAGGTAATGATCAGTACACCAATCCCACTTGGCTCACGGAATTTTGTTCTTCTAGGTTAAACCGTTCCTTTGCAGGAACCGTTTTCATGTTTAGGTTTCACTCTGTTTTCTCCTATATGGATACATGTAGTTGGAACTCTAAATCAAACACGGTTTGTGCTGGCTCTTTGAAACTTTGCACAATAGTGTAGTTCCAAGTTGTATCGCTATGGTTTGTGTCCTATTGAAGTAGCCCCAAGCAGAGACTGACCAGAATCACTTTCATTGAAAGGGGTTGCCAAGCTTCCAAGATACTACGATTTCCTGAAATCTCAGCAAACATTTTTTGACCCAATGTTGATGATACTTGCAGGTAATGATCAGCACACCAATCCCACTTGGCTCACCAAATTTCGTTCTTCTAGGTTAAACCGTTCCTTTGCAGTAACCGTTTTCATGTTTAGGTTTCACTCTGTTTTCTCGTATATGGATACATGTAGTTGGAACTCTAAATCAAACACGGTTTGTGCTAGCTCTTTGAAACTTGGCACAATAATGTAGTTCCAAGTTCTATTGCTACGGTTTGTGTCCTCTTGAAGTAGCCCCAAGCAGAGACTGACGAGAATCACTTTCATTGAATGGGGTTGCCAAGCTTCCGAAAAACTACAAGGTTCCGGAAATCTCAGCAAACATTTTTTCACCCAATTTGATGATACTGGCAGGTAATGATCAGTACACCAATCCCACTTGGCTCACCAAATTTCGTTCTTGTAGGGTAAACCGTTCGTTTGCAGTAACCGTTTTCATGTTTAGGTTTCACTCTCTTTTCTCCTATATGGTTACATGTAGTTGGAACTCAAAATCAAAGACGGTTTGTGCTAGCTCTTTGAAACTTGGCACAATAATGTAGTTCCAAGTTCTATCATTATGGTTTGTGTCCTATTGAACTAGCCCCAAGCAGAGACTGACGAGAATGACTTGCATTGAAAGGGGTTGCCAAGCTTCCAAAAAACTACGAGTTTCCTGAAATCTGAGCAAATATTTTTTCACCCAATCTTGATGATACTGGCAGGTAATGATCAGTACACCAATCCCAGTTGGCTCACCAAATTTCGTTCTTCTAGGTTAATCCGTTCCTTTGCAGTAACCGTTTTCATGTTTAGATTTCACACTGTTTTCTCCTGTATGCATACATGTAGTTGGAACTCTAAATCAAACACGGTTTGTGCTAGCTCTTTGAAACGTGGCACAATAATGTAGTTCCAAATTCTATCGGTATGGTTTGTGTCCTATTGAAGTAGCCCCAAGCAGAGACTGACCAGAATCACTTTCATTGAAATGGGTTGCCAAGCTTCCAAGAAACTACGATTTCCTGAAATCTCAGCAAACATTTTTTCACCCAATCTTGATGATACTTGCAGGTAATGATCAGCACACCAATCCCACTTGGCTCACCAAATTTCGTTCTTCTATGTTAAACCGTTCCTTTGCAGTAACCGTTTTCATGTTTAGGTTTCACTCTGTTTTCTCCTATATGGATACATGTATTTGGAACTCTAAATCAAACAGTGTTTGTGTTAGCTCTTTGAAACATGGCACAATAATGTAGTTCCAAGTTCTATTGCTATGGTTTGTGTCCTATTGAAGTAGCCCCAAGCAGAGACTGAAGAGAATCTCTTTCATTGAAAGGGGTTGCCAAGCTTCTGAAAAAATAATAGTTTTCGGAAATCTCAGCAAACATTTTTTCAACCAATCTTGATGATACTGGCAGGTAATGATCAGTACACCAATCCCACTAGGCTCACCAAATTTCGTTCTTCTAGGGTAAACCGTTCGTTTGCAGTAACCATTTTCATGTTTAGGTTTCACTCTGTTTTCTCCTATATGGATACATGTAGTTGGAATTCTAAATCAAACAGGGTTTGTGCTAGCTCTTTGAAACTTGGCACAATAATGTAGTTCCATGTTCTATCGCTATGGTTTGTGTCCTATGGAAGTAGCCCCAAGCAGAGACTGACCAGAATCACTTTCATTGAAAGGGGTTGCCAAGCTTCCAAGAAACTACGATTTCCTGAAATCTGAGCAAATATTTTTTCACCCAATCTTGATGATACTGGCAGGTAATGATCAGCACACCATTCCCACTTTGCTCACCAAATTTCCTTCTTCTAGGTTAAAGCGTTCCTTTGCAGTAACTGTTTTCATGTTTAGGTTTCACTCTGTTTTCTCCTATATGGATACATGCAGTTGGTACTCTAAATCAAACACGGTTTGTGCTAGCTCTTTGAAACTTGGCACAATCATGTAGTTCCAAGATCTATCGCTATGGATTGTGTCCTATTGAAGTAGCCCCAAGCACAGACTGACGAGAATCACATTCATTGAAAGGGGTAGCCAATCTTCCGAAAAACTACGAGTTTCCTGAAATCTCAGCAAACTTTTTTTCACCTAATCTTGATGATAGTTGCAGGTAATGATCAGTACACCAAACCCACTTGGCTCACCAAATTTCGTTCTTCTAGGTTAAACCGTTCCTTTGCAGTAACCGTTTTCATGTTTAGGTTTCACTCTGTTTTCTCCTATACTGTTACATGTAGTTGGAACTCTAAATCAAACACGGTTTGTACTAGCTCTTTGAAACTTGGTACAATAATGTAGTTCCTAGTTCTATCGCTATGGTTTTTGTCCTATGGAAGTAGCCCCAAGCAGAGACTGACGAGAATCACATTCATTGAAAGGGGTTGCCAAGCTTCCAAAAAACTACGAGTTACCTGAAATCTCAGCAAACTTTTTTTCACCCAATCTTGATGATACTTGCAGGTAATGATCAGTACACCAATCCCACTTGGCTCACCAAATTTCGTTCTTCTAGGTTAATCCGTTCGTTTGCAGTACCCGTTTTCATGTTTAGGTTTCACTCTGTTTTCTCCTGTATGCATACATGTAGTTGGAACTCTAAATCAAACACGGTTTGTGCTAGCTCTTTGAAACTTGGCACAATAATGTAGTTCCAAGTTCTATCGCTATGGTTTGTGTCCTATTGAAGTAGCCCCAAGCAGAGACTGACGAGAATCACTTTCATTGAAAGGGGTTGCCAAGCTACCGAAATACTACGAGTTTCCGGAAATCTCAGCAAACCTTTTTTCACCCAATCTTGATGATACTTGCAGGTAATGATGAGTACACCAATGCCACTTGGCTCACCAAATTTCGTTTTCTACGTTAAACCGTTCCTTTGCAGTAACCGTTTTCAGGTTTAGGTTTCACTCTGTTTTCTCCTATATGGATACATGTTGTTGGAACCCTAAATCAAACACGGTTTGTGCTAGCTCTTTGAAACTTGGCACAATAATGTAGTTCCAAATTCTATTGCTACGGTTTGTGTCCTATGGAAGTAGCCACAAGCAGAGACTGACCAGAATCACTTTCATTGAAAGGGGTTTTCAAGCTTCCAAGAAACTACGATTTCCTGAAATCTCAGCAAACTTTTTTTCACCCAATCTTGATGATACTGGCAGGTAATGATCAGTACACCAAACCCACTTGGCTCACCAAATTTCGTTCTTCTAGGTTAAACCTTTCCTTTGCAGGAACCGTTTTCATGTTTAGGTTTCACTCTGTTTTCTCCTATATGGATACATGTAGTTGGAACTCTAAATCAAACACGGTTTGTGCTATCTCTTTGAAACGTGGCACAATAATGTAGTTCCAAATTCTATCGGTATGGTTTGTGTCCTATTGAAGTAGCCCCAAGCAGAGACTGACCAGAATCACTTTCATTGAAAGGCGTTGCCAAGCTTCCAAGAAACTACGATTTCCTGAATTCTCAGCAAACATTTTTTGACCCAATGTTGATGATACTTGCAGGTAATGATCAGCACACCAATCCCACTTGGCTCACCAAATTTCGTTCTTCTAGGTTAAACCGTTCCTTTGCAGTAACCGTTTTCATGTTTAGGTTTCACTCTGTTTTCTCCTATATGGATACATGTAGTTGGAACTCTAAATCAAACACGGTTTGTGCTAGCTCTTTGAAACTTGGCACAATAATGTAGTTCCAAGTTCTATTGCTACGGTTTGTGTCCTATTGAAGTAGCCCCAAGCAGAGACTGACGAGAATCACTTTCATTGAATGGGGTTGCCAAGCTTCCAAAAAACTATGAGGTTCCGGAAATCTCAGCAAACATTTTTTCACCCAATTTGATGATACTGGCAGGTAATGATCAGTACACCAATCCCACTTGGCTCAAAAAATTTCGTTCTTCTAGGGTAAAGCGTTCGTTTGCAGTAACCGTTTTCATGTTTAGGTTTCACTCTGTTTTCTCCTATATGGATACATGTAGTTGGAACTCAAAATCAAAGACGGTTTGTGCTAGCTCTTTGAAACTTGGCACAGTAATGTAGTTCCAAGTTCTATCATTATGGTTTGTGTCCTATTGAACTAGCCCCAAGCAGAGACTGACGAGAATGACTTGCATTGAAATGGGTTGCCAAGCTTCCAAAAAACTACGAGTTTCCTGAAATCTGAGCAAATATTTTTTCACCCAATCTTGATGATACTGGCAGGTAATGATCAGTACACGAATCCCACTTGGCTCACCAAATTTTGTTCTTCTAGGTTAATCCGTTCCTTTGCAGTAACCGTTTTCATGTTTAGATTTCACTCTGTTTTCTCCTGTTTGCATACATGTAGTTGGAACTCTAAATCAAACACGGTTTGTGCTAGCTCTTTGAAACGTGGCACAATAATGTAGTTCCAAATTCTATCGGTATGGTTTGTGTCCTATTGAAGTAGCCCCAAGCAGAGACTGACCAGAATCACTTTCATTGAAATGGGTTGCCAAGCTTCCAAGAAACTACGATTTCCTGAAATCTCAGCAACCATTTTTTCACCCAATCTTGATGATACTTGCAGGTAATGATCAGCACACCAATCCCACTTGGCTCACCAAATTTCGTTCTTCTAGGTTAAACCGTTCCTTTGCAGTAAAAGTTTTCATGTTTAGGTTTCACTCTGTTTTCTCCTTTATGGATACATGTAGTTGGAACTCTAAATCAAACAGTGTTTGTGTTAGCTCTTTGAAACATGGCACAATAATGTAGTTCCAAGTTCTATTGCTATGGTTTGTGTCCTATTGAAGTAGCCCCAAGCAGAGACTGAAGAGAATCTCTTTCATTCAAAGGGGTTGCCAAGCTTCTGAAAAAATAATAGTTTTCGGAAATCTCAGCAAACATTTTTTCAACCAATCTTGATGATACTGGCAGGTAATGATCAGTACACCAATCCCACTAGGCTCACCAAATTTCGTTCTTCTAGGGTAAACCGTTCGTTTGCAGTAACCATTTTCATGTTTAGGTTTCACTCTGTTTTCTCCTATATGGATACATGTAGTTGGAACTCTAAATCAAACAGGGTTTGTGCTAGCTCTTTGAAACTTGGCACAATAATGTAGTTCCATGTTCTATCGCTATGGTTTGTGTCCTATGGAAGTAGCCCCAAGCAGAGACTGACCAGAATCACTTTCATTGAAAGGGGTTGCCAAGCTTCCAAGAAACTACGATTTCCTGAAATCTGAGCAAATATTTTTTCACCCAATCTTGATGATACTTGCAGGTAATGATCAGCACACCATTCCCACTTTGCTCACCAAATTTCGTTCTTCTAGGTTAAACCGTTCCTTTGCAGTAACTGTTTTTCATGTTTAGGTTTCACTCTGTTTTCTCCTATATGGATACACGCATTTGGTACTATAAATCAAACACGGTTTGTGCTAGCTCTTTGAAACTTGGCACAATCATGTAGTTCCAAGTTCTATCGCTATGGATTGTGTCCTATTGAAGTAGCCCCAAGCACAGACTGACGAGAATCACATTCATTGAAAGGGTTAGCCAATCTTCCGAAAAACTACGAGTTTCCTGAAATCTCAGCAAACTTTTTTTCACCTAATCTTGATGATAGTAGCAGGTAATGATCAGTACACCAAACCCACTTGGCTCACCAAATTTCGTTCTTCTAGGTTAAACCGTTCCTTTGCAGTAACCGTTTTCATGTTTAGGTTTCACTCTGTTTTCTCCTATATGGTTACATGTAGTTGGAACTCTAAATCAAACACGGTTTGTACTAGCTCTTTGAAACTTGGCACAATAATGTAGTTCCAAGTTCTATTGCTATGGTTTGTGTCCTATTGAAGTAGCCCCAAGCAGAGACTGACGAGAATCTCTTTCATTGAAAGGGGTTGGCAAGCTTCAGAAAAACTACGAGTTTCCTGAAATCTCAGCAAACATTTTTTCACCCAATCTTGATGATACTTGCAGGTAATGATGAGTACACCAATGCCACTTGGCTCACCAAATTTCGTTTTCTAGGTTAAACCGTTCCTTTGCAGTAACCGTTTTCATGTTTAGGTTTCACTCTGTTTTCTCCTATATGGATACATGTAGTTGGAACTCTAAATCAAACACGTTTGTGATAGCTCTTTGAAACTTGGCACAATAATGTATTTCCAAGTTCTATCGCTATGGTTTGTGTCCTATGGAAGTAGCCCCAAGGAGAGACTGACGAGAATCACTTTCATTGAAAGGGGTTGCCAAGCTTCCTAAAAACTGCGAGTTTTCGGAAATCTCAGCAAACATTTTTTCAACCAATCTTGATGATACTGGCAGGTAATGATCAGTACACCAATCCCATTAGGCTCACCAAATTTCGTTCTTCTAGGGTAAACCGTTCGTTTGCAGTAACCATTTTCATGTTTAGGTTTCACTCTGTTTTCTCCTGTATGGATACATGTAGTTGGAACTCTAAATCAAACAGGGTTTGTGCTAGCTCTTTGAAACTTGGCACAATAATGTAGTTCCAAGTTCTATCGCTATGGTTTGTGTCCTATGGAAGTAGCCCCAAGCAGAGACTGACCAGAATCACTTTCATTGAAAGGGATTGTCAAGCTCCCAAGAAACTACGATTTCCTGAAATCTCAGCAAACTTTTTTTCACCCATCTTGATGATACTGGCAGGTAATGATCAGTACACCAACCCCACTTGGCTAACCAAATTTCGTTCTTCTAGGTTCAACCGTTCCTTTGCAGTAACTGTTTTCATGTTTAGGTTTCACTCTGTTTTCTCCTATATGGATACATGTAGTTGGAACTCTAAATCAAACACGGTTTGTGCTAGCTCTTTGAAACTTGGCACAATAATGTTGTTCCAAGTTCTATTGCTACGGTTTGTGTCCTACTGAAGTAGCCCCAAGCAGAGACTGAGGAGAATCACTTTCATTGAAAGGGGTTGCCAAGCTTCCGAAAAACTACGAGTTTCCGGAAATCTCAGCAAACACTTTTTCACCCAATTTGATGATACTGGCAGGTAATGATCAGTACACCAATCCCATTTGGCTCACCAAATTTCGTTCTTCTAGGGTAAACCGGTCGTTTGCAGGAACCGTTTTCATGTTTAGATTTCACTCTGTTTTCTCCTATATGGATACATGTAGTTGGAACTCTAAATCAAACACGGTTTGTGCTAGCTCTTTGAAACTTTGCACAATAGTGTAGTTCCAAGTTCTATCGCTATGTTTTGTGTCCTATGGAAGTAGCCCCAAGCAGAGACTGAGGAGAATCACTTTCATTGAAAGGGGTTGCCAAGCTACCAAAAAACTACGAGTTTCCTGAAATCTGAGCAAACATTTTTTCGCCCAATCTTGATCATACTGGCAGGTAATGATCAGTACACCATTCCCACATGGCTCACCAAATTTCGTTCTTCTAGGTTAAACCGTTCCTTTGCAGTAACCGTTTTCATGTTTAGGTTTCACTCTGTTTTCTCCTATATGGATACATGTAGTTGGAACTCTAAATCAAACACGGTTTGTGCTACCTCTTTTAAACTTGGCACAATAATGTAGTTCCAAGTTCTATCACTATGGGTTGTGTCCTATTGAAGTAGCCCCAAGCAGAGACTGACGAGAATCACTTTCATTGAAAGGGGTTGCCAATCTTCCGAAAAACTACGAGTTTCCGGAAATCTCAGCAAATATTTTTTCACCCAATCTTGATGATACTGGCAGGTAATGATCAGTACACCAATCCCACTTGGCTCATCAAATTTCGTTCTTCTAGGTTAATCCGTTCCTTTGCAGTAACCGTTTTCATGTTTAGGTTTCACTCTGTTTTCTCCTATATGGATACATGTAGTTGGAACTCTAAATCAAACACGGTTTGTGCTAGCTCTTTGAAACTTGGCACAGTAATGTAGTTCCAAGTTCTATCGTTATGGTTTGATTCCTATTGAACTAGCCCCAAGCAGAGACTGAGAAGAATCACTTTCATTGAAATGGGTTGCGAAGCTTCCAAAAAACTACGAGTTACCTGAAATCTGAGCAAATATTTTTCCACCCAATCTTGATGATACTGGCAGGTAATGATCAGTACACCAATCCCACTTGGCTCACCAAATTTCGTTCTTCTAGGTTAATCCGTTCCTTTGCAGTAACCGTTTTCATGTTTAGGTTTCACTCTGTTTTCTCCTGTATGCATACATGGAGTTGGAACTCTAAATCAAACACGGTTTGTGTAGCTCTTTGAAACTTGGCACAATAATGTACTTCCAAGTTTCTATCGCTATGGTTTGTGTCCTATTGAAGTAGCCCCAAGCAGAGACTGACGAGAATCACTTTCATTGAAAGGGGTTTCCAAGCTCCCAAAATACTACGAGTTTCCGGAAATCTGAGCAAACATTTTTTCACCCAATCTTGATGATACTTGCAGGTAATGATCAGTACACCAATCCCACTTTGCTAACCAAATTTCGTTCTTCTAGTTTAAACCGTTCCTTTGCAGTAACCGTTTTCATGTTTAGGTTTCACTCTGTTTTCTCCTATTTGGGTACATGTAGTTGGAACACTAAATCGGGCATGGTTTGTGCTAGCTCTTTGAAACTTGGCACAATAATGTAGTTCCATGTTCTATCGCTATGGTTTGTGTCCTATGGAAGTAGCCCCATTCAGAGACTGACGAGAATCACTTTCATTGAAAGTAGTTGCCAAGCTTCCAAAAAACTACGATTTCCTGAAATCTGAGCAAATGTTTTTTCACCCAATCTGGATGATACTTGCAGGTAATGATCAGCACACCAATCCCACTTGGCTCACCAAATTTCGTTCTTCTAGTTTAATCCGTTCCTTTGCAGTAACCGTTTTCATGTTTAGATTTCACTCTGTTTTCTCCTGTATGCATACATGTAGTTGGATCTCTAAATCAAACACGGTTTGTGCTAGCTCTTTGAAACGTGGCACAATAATGTAGTTCCAAAATCTATCGGTATGGTTTGTGTCCTATTGAAGTAGCGCCAAGCAGAGACTGAAGAGAATCTCTTTCATTCAAAGGGTTTGATAAGCTTCTGAAAAAATAATAGTTTTCGGAAATCTCAGCAAACATTTTTTCACCCAATCTTGATGATACTTGCAGGTAATGATCAGCACACCAATCCCACTTGGCTCACCAAATTTCGTTCTTCTAGGTTAAACCGTTCCTTTGCAGTAACCGTTTTCATGTTTAGGTTTCACTCTGTTTTCTCCTATATGGATACATGTAGTTGGAACTCTAAATCAAACAGTGTTTGTGTTAGCTCTTTGAAACATGGCACAATAATGTAGTTCCAAGTTCTATTGCTATGGTTTGTGTCCTATTGAAGTAGCCCCAAGCAGAGACTGAAGAGAATCTCTTTCATTCAAAGGGGTTGATAAGCTTCTGAAAAAATAATAGTTTTCGGAAATCTCAGCAAACATTTTTTCAACCAATCTTGATGATACTGGCAGGTAATGATCAGTACACCAATCCCACTAGGCTCACCAAATTTCGTTCTTCTAGGGTAAACCGTTCGTTTGCAGTAACCATTTTCATGTTTAGGTTTCACTCTGTTTTTCTCCTATATGGATACATGTAGTTGGAACTCTAAATCAAACAGGGTTTGTGCTAGCTCTTTGAAACTTGGCACAATAATGTAGTTCCATGTTCTATCGCTATGGTTTGTGTCCTATGGAAGTAGCCCCAAGCAGAGACTGACCAGAATCACTTTCATTGAAAGGGGTTGCCAAGCTTCCGAAAAACTACGAGTTTCCGGAAATCTCAGCAAACATTTTTTCACCCAATCTTCATGATACTGGCAGGTAATGATCAGTAAACCAATCCCACTTGGCTCACCAAATTTCGTTCTTCTAGGGTAAACCGTTCGTTTGCAGTAACCGTTTTCATGTTTAGGTTTCACTCTGTTTTCTCCTATATGGATACATGTATTTGGAACTCTAAATCAAACACGGTTTTGGGCTACCTCTTTGAAACTTGGCACAATAATGTAGTTCCAAGTTATATCGCTATGGTTTGTGCCCTATGGAAGTAGCCCTAAGCAGAGACTGACGAGAATCACTTTCCTTGAAAGGGGTTGTCACGCTTCCAAAAACCTACAATTTCCTGAAATCTGAGCAAACATTTTTTCCCCCAATCTTGATGATACTGGCAGGTAATGATCAGTACAACATTCCCACTTGGCTCACCAAATTTCGTTTCTTCTAGGTTATACCGTTCCTTTGCAGTAACCCTTTTCATATTTAGGTTTCACTCTGTTTTCTCCTATATGGATACATGTAGTTGGAACTCTAAATCAAACACGGTTTGTGCTAGCTCTTTGAAACTTGGCACAATTATGTAGTTCAAAGTTCTATCGCTATGGTTTGTGCCCTATGGAAGTAGCCACAAGCAGAGACTGACGAGAATCACTTTCATTGAAAGGGGTTGCCATGCTTCCAAAAACCTACGATTTCCTGAAATCTGAGCAAACATTTTTTCACCCAATCTTGATGATACTGGCAGGTAATGATCAGTACACCAATCCCACTTCGCTCACCAAATTTCGTTCTTCTAGGTTAAACCGTTCCTTTGCAGTAACCCTTTTCATGTTTAGGTTTCACTCTGTTTTCTCCTATATGGATACATGTAGTTGGAACTCTAAATCAAACACGGTTTGTGGTAGCTCTTTGAAACTTGGCACAATAATGTAGTTCCAAGTTCTATCGCTATGGTTTGTGTCCTATTGAACTAGCCCCAAGCAGAGACTGACGAGAATCACTTTCATTGAAAGGGGTTGCCAATCTTTCCAAAAAAACTACGAGTTTCCTGAAATCTCAGCAAACATTTTTTCACCCAATCTTCATGATACTTGCAGGTAATGATCAGTACACCAAAACCACTTGGCTCACCAAATTTCGTTCTTCTAGGTTAAACCGTTCCTTTGCAGTAACCGTTTACATGTTTAGGTTTCACTCTGTTTTCTCCTATATGGATACATGTATTTGGAACTCTAAATCAAACACGGTTTGTGCTTGCTCTTTGAAACTTGCCACAATAATGTAGTTCCATGTTCTTTCGCTATGGTTTGTGTCCTATGGAAGAAGCCCAAGCAGAGACTGACGAGAATCACTTTCATTGAAAGGGGTTGCCAAGCTTCCGAAAAACTACGAGTTTCCGGATATCTCAGCAAACATTTTTTCACCCAATCTTGATGATACTGGCAGGTAATGATCAGTAAACCAATCCCACTTGGCTCACCAAATTTCGTTCTTCTAGGGTAAACCGTTCGTTTGCAGTAACCGTTTTCATGTTTAGGTTTCACTCTGTTTTCTCCTATATGGATACATGTAGTTGGAGCTCTAAATCAAACACGGTTTGTGCTAGCTCTTTGAAACTTGGCACAATAATGTATTTCCAAGTTCTATCGCTATGGTTTGTGTCCTATGGAAGTAACCCAAGCAGAGACTGACGAGAATCACTTTCATTGAAAGGGGTTGCCAAGCTTCCAAAAACCTACGATTTCCTGAAATCTGAGCAAACATTTTTTCCCCCAATCTTGATGATACTTGCAGGTAATGATCAGTACACCAATCCGACTTGTCTCACCAAATTAAGTTTTTCTAGATTAAACCGTTCCTTTGCAGTAACCGTTTTCATGTTTAGGTTTCACTCTTTTTTCTAGTATATGGATACATGTAGTTGGAACTCTAAATCAAACACGGTTTGTGCTAGCTCTTTGAAACTTGCCACAATAATGTAGTTACATGTTCTTTCGCTATGGTTTGTGTCCTATGGAAGAAGCCCAAGCAGAGAGTGACGAGAATCACTTTCATTGAAAGGGGTTGCCAAGCTTCCGAAAAACTACGAGTTTCCGGAAATCTCCGCAAACATTTTTTCACCCAATCTTGTTGATACTGGCAGGTAATGATCAGTACACGAATCCCACTTGGCTCACCAAATTTCGTTCTTCTAGGGTAAACCGTTCCTTTGCAGTAACCATTTTCATGTTTAGGTTTCACTCTGTTTTCTCCTATATGGATACATGTAGTTGGAACTCTAAATCAAACACGGTTTGTGCTAGCTCTTTGAAACTTGGCACAATAATGTAGTTCCAAGTTCTATCGCTATGGTTTGTGTCCTATTGAAGTAGCCCCAAGCAGAGACTGACGAGAATCACTTTCATTGAAAGGGGTTGCCAAGCTTCCGAAAAACTACGAGTTTCCGCAAATCTCAGCAAACATTTTTTCACCCAATCTTGATGATACTGGCAGGTAATGATCAGTAAACCAATCCCACTTGGCTCACCAAATTTCGTTCTTCTAGGGTCAACCGTTCCTTTGCAGTAACCGTTTTCATGTTTAGGTTTCACTCTGTTTTTTCCTATATGGATACATGTAGTTGGAACTATAAATCAAACACGGTTTGTGCTAGCTCTTTGAAACTTGGCACAATAATGTAGTTCAAAGTTCTATCGCTATGGTTTGTGTCCTATTGAACTAGCCCTAAGCAGAGACTGACGAGAATCACTTTCATTGAAAGGGGTTTCCACGCTTCCAAAAACCTACGATTTCCTGATATCTGAGCAAACATTTTTTCACCCAATCTTGATGATACTGGCAGGTAATGATCAGTAAACCAATTGGCTCACCAGATTTCGTTCTTCTAGGTTAAACCGTTCCTTTTGCAGTATCCCTTTTCATGTTTAGGTTTCACTCTGTTTTTCTCCTATATGGATACATGTAGTTGGAACTCTAAATCAAACACGGTTTGTGCTAGCTCTTTGTAACTTGCCACAATAATGTAGTTCCAAGTTCTATCACTGTGGTTTGTGTCCTATGGAAGAAGCCCAAGCAGAGACTGACGAGAATCACTTTCATTGAAAGGGGTTGCCAAGCTTCCGAGAAACTACGAGTTTCCGGAAATGTCCGCAAACATTTTTTCACCCAATCTTGATGATACTGGCATGTAATGATCAGTACACGAATCCCACTTGGCTCACCAAATTTCTTTCTTCTAGGTTAAACCGTTCCTTTGCAGTAACCATTTTCATGTTTAGGTTTCACTCTGTTTTCTCCTATTTGGATACATGTATTTGGAACTCTAAATCAAACACGGTTTGTGCTAGCTCTTTGAAACTTGGCACAATAATGTAGTTCCAAGTTCTATCGCTATGGTTTGTGCCCGATGGAAGTAGCCCCAAGCAGAGACTGACGAGAATCACTTTCATTGAAAGATGTTGCCACGCTTCCAAAAACCTACGATTTCCTGAAATCTGAGCAAACATTTTTTCACCCAATATTGATGATACTTGCATGTAATGATCAGGACACCATTCCCCCTTGGCTCACCAAAATTTCGTTCTTCTAGGTTAAACCGTTCGTTTGCAGTAACCGTTTTCATGTTTAGTTTTCACTCTTTTTTCTCCTATATGGAAACATATAAGTTGGAACTCTAAATCAAACACGTTTGTGCTAGCTCTTTGAAACTTGGCACAATAATGTAGTTCAAAGTTCTATCGCTATGATTTGTGTCCTATTGAACTAGCCACAAGCAGAGACTGACGAGAATCACTTTCATTGAAAGGGGTTGCCAAGCTTCCAAAAAACCTACGAATTCCTGAAATCTGAGCAAACATTTATTCACCCAATCTTGATGATACTGGCAGGTAATGATCAGTACACCAATCCCACTTGGCTCACCAAATTTCGTTCTTCTAGGTTAAACCGTTCCTTTGCAGTAACCGTTTTCATGTTTAGGTTTCACTCTGTTTTCTCCTATTTGGATACATGTATTTGGAACTCTAAATGAACATGGTTTGTGCTAGCTCTTTGAAACTTGGCACAATAATGTAGTTCCAAGTTCTATCGCTATGGTTTGTGCCCTATGGAAGTAGCCCCAAGCAGAGACTGACGAGAATCACTTTCATTGAAAGGGGTTGCCACGCTTCCCAAAAACCTACGATTTCCTGAAATCTGAGCAAATATTTTTTCACCCAATCTTGATGATACTTGCAGGTAATGACTGAGTACACCAATCCCACTTGGCTCACCAAATTTTGTTCTTCTAGGTTAAACCATTCCTTTGCAGTAACCGTTTTCATGTTTAGGTTTCACTCTGTTTTCTCCTATATGGATACATGTAGTTGGAACTCTAAATCAAACACGGTTTGTGCTAGCTCTTTGAAACTTGGCACAATATGTAGTTCCAAGTTCTATCGCTATGGTTTGTGTCCTATGGAAGTAGCCCAAGCAGAGACTGACGAGAATCACTTTCAATTGAAAGGGGTTGCCAAGCTTCCGAAAAACTACGAGTTATTGGAAATTCTCAGGAAACATTTATTTTCACCCAATCTTGATGATACTGGCAGGAAATGATCAGGACATGAATCCCACTTGCATCACCAAATTTCGTTCTTCTAGGGTAAACCGTTCGTTTGCAGTAAACCGTTTTCATGTTTAGTTTTCACTCTGTTTTCTCCTATATGGATACATGTAGTTGGAACTCTAAATCAAACACGGTTTGTGCTAGCTCTTTGAAACTTGGCACAATAATGTAGTTCCAATTCTATCGCTATGGTTTGTGCCCTATGGAAGTAGCCCCAAGCAGAGACTGACGAGAAATCACTTTCATTGAAAGGGGTTTCCACGCTTCCAAAAACCTACGATTTCCTGAAATCTGAGCAAACATTTTTTCACCCAATCTTGATGATACTGGCAGGTAATGATCAGTACACCAATCCCACTTTGCTCACCAAATTTTCGTTCTTCTAGGTTAAACCGTTCCTTTGAGGTAACCCTTTTCATGTTTAGGTTTCACTCTGTTTTCTCCTATATGGATACATGTATTTGAACTCTAAATCAAACACGGTTTGTGCTAGCTCTTTGAAACTTGGCACAATAATGTAGTTCCAAGTTCTATCGGCTATGGTTTGTTCCCTATGGAAGTAGCCCAAGCAGAAACTGCCGAGAATCACTTTCATTGAAAGGGTTGCCAAGCTTCCGAAAAACCTACGAGTTTCCTGAAATCTCAGCAAAACATTTTTTCCCCAATTTTTGATGATACTTGCATGTAATGATCAGGACACCATTCCCACTTGGCTCACCAAATTTTGTTCCTCTAGGTTAAACCGTTCGTTTGCAGTAACCGTTTTCATGTTTAGTTTTCACTCTGTTTTCTCCTATATGGATACATGTAGTTGGAACTCTAAATCAAACACGGTTTGTGCTAGCTCTTTGAAACTTGGCACAATAATGTAGTTCCAAGTTCTATCGCTATGGTTTGTGTCCTATTGAAGTAGCCCCAAGCAGAGACTGACGAGAATCACTTTCATTGAAAGGGGTTGGCAAGCTTCCAAAAAACATACGAGTTTCCTGAAATCTCAGCAAATATTTTTTCACCAATCTTGATGATAATGGCAGGTAATGATCAGTACACCAATCCCACTTGGCTCAACAAATTTCAATCTTCTAGGTTAAACCGTTCCTTTGCAGTAACCGTTTTCATGTTTAGGTTTCACTTCTGTTTTCTCCTATATGGATACATGTATTTGGAACTCTAAATCAAACACGGTTTTGTGCTAGCTCTTTGAACCTTGGCACAATAATGTAGTTTCAAGTTCTCTCCCTATGGTTTGTGTCCTATGGAAGTAGCCCCAAGGCAGAGACTGACGAGAATCACTTTCATTGAAAGGGGTTGCCAAGCTTCCGAAAAACTACGAGTTTCCTGAAATCTTCAGCAAACATTTTTTCACAAATCTTGATGATACTTGCAGGTAATGATCAGTACACCAATCCAACTTGGCTCACCAAATTTCGTTTTTCTAGGTTAAACCGTTCCTTGCAGTAACCGTTTTCCATGTTTAGTTTTCACTCTGTTTTCTAGTATATGGATACATGTAGTTGGAACTCTAAAATCAAACACGGTTTGTGCTAGCTCTTTGAAACTTGGCACAATAATGTAGTTCCAAGTTCTATCACTATGGTTTGTGTCCTTTGGAAGTAGCCCAAGCAGAGACTGACGAGAATCACTTTCATTGAAAGGGGTTGCCACGCTTCCAAAAACCTACGATTTCCTGAAATCTGAGCAAACAATTTTTCACCCAATCTTGATGATACTGGCTGGTAATGATCAGTACACCAATCCCACTTGGCTCACCAAATTTCGTTATTCTAGGTTAAACCGTTCCTTTGCAGTAACCCTTTTCATGTTTAGGTTTCACTCTGTTTCTCCTATATGGATACATGTAGTTGGAACTCTAAATCAAACACGGTTTGTGCTAGCTCTTTGAAACTTGGCACAATAATGTAGTTCCAAGTTCTATCGCTATGGTTTGTGTCCTTTGGAAGTAGCCCAAGCAGAGACTGACGAGAATCACTTTCATTGAAAGGGGTTGCCACGCTTCCAAAACCTACGATTTCCTGAAATCTGAGCAAACATTTTTTCACCCAATCTTGATGATACTGGCAGGTAATGATCAGTACACCAATCCCACTTGGCTCACCAAATTTCGTTCTTCTAGGTTAAACCGTTCCTTTGCAGTAACCGTTTTCATGTTTAGGTTTCACTCTGTTTTCTTCCTATATGGATACATGTAGTTGGAACACTAAATCAAACACGGTTTGTGGCTAGCTCTTGAACTTGGCACAATAATGTAGTTCCAAGTTCTATCGCTATGGTTTGTGTCCTATTGAAGTAGCCCAAGCAGAGACTGACGAGAATCACTTTCATTGAAAGAGGTTGCCAAGCTTCCGAAAAACTACGAGTTATTGGAAATCTCAGCAAACATTTTTTCACCCAATCTTGATGATACTGGCAGGAAATGATCAGGACATGAATCCCACTTGCATCACCAAATTTCGTTCTTCTAGGGTAAACCGTTCGTTTGCAGTAACCGTTTTCATGTTTAGTTTTCACTCTGTTTTCTCCTATATGGATACATGTAGTTGGAACTCTAAATCAAACACGGTTTGTGCTAGCTCTTTGAAACTTGGCAAAATAATGTAGTTCCAATTCTATCGCTATGGTTTGTGCCCTATGGAAGTAGCCCCAGCAGAGACTGACGAGAATCACTTTCATTGAAAGGGGTTGCCACGCTTCAAAAACCTACGATTTCCTGAAATCTGAGCAAACATTTTTTCACCCAATCTTGATGATACTGGCAGGTAATGATCAGTACACCAATCCCCACTTGGCTCACCAAATTTCGTTCTTCTAGGGTAAACCGTTCCTTTGCAGTAACCGTTTTCATCTTTAGGTTTCACCTCTGTTTTCTCCTATATGGATACATGTAGTTGGAACTCTAAATCAAACACGGTTTGTGCTAGCTCTTTGAAACTTGGCACAATAATGTAGTTCAAAGTTCTATGGCTATGGTTTGTGTCCTAATGAACTAGCCCCAAGCAGAGACTGACGAGCATCACTTTCATTGAAAGGGGTTGCCAAGCTTCCAAAAAAACTACGAGTTTCCTGAAATATCAACAAACATTTTTCACCCAATCTTGATGATACTGGCAGGTAATGATCAGGACACGAATCCCACTTGCATCACAAATTTTCGTTCTTCTAGGGTAAACCGTTCTTTTGCAGTAACCGTTTTCATGTTTAGGTTTCACTCTGTTTTCTCCTATATGGATACATGTAGTTGGAACTCTAAATCAAACACGGTTTGTGCTAGCTCTTTGAAACTTGGCACAATAATGTAGTTCCAAGTTCTATCGCTATGGTTTGTGTCCTATGGAAGTAGCCCCAAGCAGAGACTGACGAGAATCACATTCATTGAAAGGGGTTGCCAAGCTTCCGAAAAACTACGAGTTTCCTGAAATCTCAGCAAACATTTTTTCACCCAATATTGATGATACTTGCATGTAATGATCAGGGACACCATTCCCACTTGGCTCACAAATTTCGTCTTCTAGGTTAAACCGTTCTTTTGCAGTAACCGTTTTCATGTTTAGTTTTCACTCTGTTTTCTCCTATATGGATACATGTAGTTGGAACTCTAAATCAAAACACGGTTTGTGCTAGCTCTTTGAAACTTGGCACAATAATGTAGTTCCAAGTTCTATCGCTATGGTTTGTGTCCTATGGAAGTAGCTCCAAGCAGAGACTGACGAGAATCACTTTCATTGAAAGGGGTTGCCAGCTTCCCGAAAAACTACGAGTTTCCTGAAATCTCAGCAAACATTTTTTCACCCAATATTGATGATACTTGCATGTAATGATCAGGACACCATTCCCACTTGGCTCACTAAATTTCGTTCTTCTAGGTTAAACCGTTCCTTTGCAGTAACCGTTTTCATGTTTCGGTTTCACTCTGTTTTTTCCTATATGCATACATGCAGTTGGAACTATAAATCAAACACGGTTTGTGCTAGCTCTTTGAAACTTGGCACAATAATGTAGTTCAAAGTTCTATCGCTTTGGTTTGTGTCCTATTGAACTAGCCCCAAGCAGAGACTGACGAGAATCACTTTCATTGAAAGGGGTTGCCAAGCTTCCAAAAAACTACAAGTTTCCTGAAATCTCAGCAAACATTTTTCACCCAATCTTGATGATAATGGCAGGTAATGATCAGTACACCATTCCCACTTGGCTCACCAAATTTCAATCTTCTAGGTTTAAACCGTTCCTTTGCAGTAACCGTTTTCATGTTTAGGTTTCACTCTGTTTTCTCCTATATGGATACATGTATTGGAACTCTAAATCAAACACGGTTTGTGCTAGCTCTTTGAAACTTGGCACAATAATGTAGTTCCTAGTTCTATCTCTATGGTTTGTGTCCTATGGAAGTAGCCCCAAGCAGAGACTGACGAGAATCACTTTCATTGAAAGGGGTTGCCAAGCTTCCAAAAACCTACGATTTTCCTGAAATCTCAGCAAACATTTTTTTCACCCAATCTTGATGATAATGGCAGGTAATGAATCAGTACACCAATCCCACTTGCTCACCAAAATTTCGTTCTTCTAGGGTAAACCGTTCCTTTGCAGTAACCGTTTTCATGTTTAGGTTTCACTCTGTTATCTCCTATATGGATACATGTATTTGGAACTCTAAATCAAACACAGTTTGTGCTAGCTCTTTGAAACTTGCCACAATAATGTAGTTCCAAGTTCTTTCGCTATGGTTTGTGTCCTATGCAAGAAGCCCAAGCAGAGACTGACGAGAATCACTTTCATTGAAAGGGTTGCCAAGCTTCCGAAAAACTACGGAGTTATCGGAAATCTCAGCAAACATTTTTTCACCCAATCTTGATGATACTGGAAGGTAATGATCAGGACACGAATCCCACTTGCATCACCAAATTTCGTTCTCTAGGGTAAACCGTTCTTTTGCAGTAACCGTTTTCATGTTTAGGTTTCACTCTGCTTTCTTCTATATGGATACATGTAGTTGGAACTCTAAATCAAACACGGTTTGTGCTAGCTCTTTGAAACTTTGCACAATAAATGTAGTTCCAAGTTCTATCTTTATGGTTTGTGTCCTATTGAAGTAGCCTCAAGCAGAGACTGACGAGAATCACTTTCATTGAAAGGGGTTGCCAAGCTTCCAAAAAACTACGAGACTCCTGAAATCTAAGCAAACATTTTTTTTAACCCAATCTTGATGATACTGGCAGGTAATGATCAGTACACCAATCCCACTTGGCTCACCAAATTTCGTTCTTCTAGGTTAAACCATTCCTTTGCATTAACCGTTTTCATGTTTAGGTTTCACTCTGTTTTCTTTCATATGGATACATGTAGTTGGAACTCTAAATCAAACACGGATGTGCTAGCTGTTTGAAACTTGGCAAAATAATGTAGTTCCAAGTTCTATCGCTATGGTTTGTGTAATATTGAAATAGCCCAAGCACAGACGACGAGAATCACTTTCATTGAAAGGGGTTGCCAAGCTTCCAAAAAACTACGATTTCCTGAAATCTCAGCAAACATTTTTTCACCCAATCTTGATGATACTTGATGTAATGATCAGTACACCAATCCCACTTGGCTCACCAAATTTCATTTTTCGAGGTTTAAACCGTTACTTTGCAGTAACCGTTTCATGATTAGGTTTCATTCTGTTTTCTTCTATATGGATACATGTAGTTGGAACTCTAAATCAAACACGGTATGTGCTAGCTCTTGAAAACTTGGCAAAATAATGTAGTTCCAAGTTCTATCGCTATGGTTTGTGTAATATTGGAAGTAGCTCCAAGCACAGACTGACGAGAATCACTTTCATTGAAAGGTGTTGCCAAGCTTCCAAAAAACTACGATTTCCTGAAATCTGAACAAACATTTTTTCACCCAATCTTGATGATACTTGAGGTAATGATAAGTACATCAATCCCACTTGGCTCACCAAATTCGTTCTTCTAGGTTAAACCGTTCCGTTTGCAGTTACCATTTCATGTTTAGGTTTCACTCTGTTTTCTCCTATATGGATACATCTAGTTGGAACTCTAAATCAAACACGGTTTGTGCTAGCTCTTTGAAACTTGGCACAATAATGTAGATCAAGTTCTATCCCTATGGTTTGTGTCCTATGGAAGTAGCCCCAAGCAGAGAGTGACGAGAATCACTTTCATTGAAAGGGGTTGAAAGCTTCCCAAAACTACGATTTCCTGAAATCTCAGCAAACATTTTTTCGCCCAATCTTGATGATACTTGCAGGTAATGATCAGTACACCAATCCCACTTGGCTCACCAAATTTCGTTCTTCTAGGTTAAACTGTTCCTTTGCAGTAACCGTTTCATGTTTAGGTTTCACTCTGTTTTTCTCCTATATAGATACATGTAGTTGGAACTCTAAATCAAACATGGTTTGTGCTAGCTCTTTGAAACTTGGCCACAACAATGTAGTTCCAAGTTCTATCGCTATGGTTTGTGTCCTATTGAAGTAGCCCCAAAGCAGAGACTGACCAGAATCACTTTCATTGAAAGGGGTTGCCAAGCTTCCAAAAAACTACGATTTCCTGAAATCTCACAAACATTTTTTTAATCCAATCTTGATGATACTGGCAGGTAATGAAGAGTACACCAATCCAACTTGGCTCACCAAATTGCGTTCTTCTAGGTTAAACCGTTCCTTTGCAGTAACACCGTTTTCATGTTTAGGTTTCACTCTGTTTTCTTCTATATGGATACATGTATTTGGAACTCTAAATCAACATGGTTTGTGCTAGCTCTTTGAAACTTAGCACAATAATGTAGTTCCAAGTTCTATCGCAATGGTTTGTGTAATATTGAAGTGCCCCAAGCACAGACTGAGGGAGAATCACTTTCATTGAAAGGGGTTGCCAAGCTTCCAAAAAAGTACGATTTCCTGAAATCTCAGCAAACATTTTTCACCCAATCTTGATGATACCTGAGGTAATGATCAATACACCAATCCCACTTGGCTCATCAAATTTCGTTCTTCTAGGTTAAAACCGTTCGTTTGCAGTTACCGTTTTCATGTTTAGGTTTCACTCTGTTTCTCCTATATGGATACATGTAGTTTTAACTCTAAATCAAACACGGTTGTGCTAGCTCTTTGAAACTTGGCACAATAATGTAGTTCCAAGTTCTATCAGTATGGTTTGTGTCCTATTGAAGTAGCCCAAGCAGAGACTGACGAGAATCACTTTCATTGAAAGGGGTTGCCAAGTTCCAAAACTACGATTTTCCTGAAATCTCAGCAAACATTTTTCACCCAATCTTGATGATACTGGCAGGTAATGATAAGTACTCCACACCCACTTGGCTCACCAAATTTCGTTCTTTCTAGGTTAAACCTTTCCTTTGCAATAACCGTTCTCATGTTTAGGTTTCACTTTGTTTTCCTATAGGATACATGTATTTGGAACTCTAAATCAAACAAGGTTTGTGCTAGCTCTCGGAAACTTGGCACAATAATGTAGTTCCAAGTTCTATCGCTATGGTTTGTGTCCTATGGAACTAGCCCCAAGCAGAGACTGACGAGAATCCACTTTCATTGAAAGGGGTTGCCAAGCTTCCAAAAAAACTATGATTTCCTGAAATCTCTGCAAACATTTTTTCACACAATCTTGATGATACTTGAGGTAATGTCAGTACACCAATCCCACTTGGCTCACCAAATTTCATTCTTCTAGGTTAAAACCATTCATTTGCAGTAACCGTTTTCATGTTTAGGTTTCACTCTGTTTTCTCCTACATGGATACATGTAGTTGGAAATCTAAATCAACACGGTTTGTGCTAGCTCTTTGAAACTTGGCACCATAATGTAGTTCCAAGTTCTATCGCTATGGTTTGTGTTCCTATTGAAGTAGCCCTAAGAAGAGACTGACGAGAATCACTTTCATTGAAAGGGGTTGCCAAGCTTCCGAAAAACTACGGAGTTTCCTGAAATCTCAGCAAACATTTTTTCACCCAATCTTCATGAAACCGGCAGGTAATGATCAGTACACCAATCCCACTTGGCTCACCAAATTTCGTTCTTCTAGGTTAAACCATTCGTTTGCAGTAACCGTTTTCATGTTTGGGTTTCACTCTGTTTTCTCCTACATGGATACATGTAGTTGGAACTCTAAATCAAACACGGTTTGTGCTAGCTCTTTGAAACTTAGCAAATAATGTAGTTCCAGTTCTATCGCTATTGTTTGTGTCCTAACGAAGTAGCTCCAAGCAGAGACTGACGAGAATCACTTCATTGAAAGGGGTTGCCAAGCTTCGAAAAACTACGAGTTTCCGGGAAATCTCAGCTAACATTTTTTCACCCAATCTTGATGATACTGGCAGGTAATGATCAGTACACCAATCCCCACTTGGCTCACCAAATTGCGTTCTTAAGGTTAAACCGTTCTTTGTAGTAACCGTTTTCATGTTTAGGTTTCACTCTGTTTTTCTCCTATATGGATACATGTAGTTGGAACTCTAAATCAAACACGATTTGTGCTAGCAATTTGAAACTTGGCACAATAATGTGTTCCAAGTTCTATCGCTATGGTTTGTGTCCTATGGAAGTAGCCCCAAGCAGAGACTGACCAGAATCACTTTCATTGAAAGGGTTGCCACTCTTCCAAAAAACTAAGAGATTCTGAAATCTGAGCAAGCAATTTTTCCCCCAATCATGATGATACTTGCAGGTAATGATCAGTACACCAATCCTACTTGGCTCACCAAATTTCGTTCTTCTAGGTTAAACCATTCATTTGCAGTTACCGTTTTCATGTTTAGGTTTCACTCTGTTTTCTCCTATATGGATACATATTGTTGGAACTCTAAATCAAACACGGTTTGTGCTAGCTCTTTGAAGCTTGGCACAATAATGTAGTTCCAAGTTCTATCGCTGTGGTTTGGTTCATATGGAAGTAGCCCCAAGCAGAGAATGAAGAGAATCACTTTCATTGAAAGGGGTTGCCAAGCTTCCGAAAAACTACGATTTCCTGAAATCTCAGCAAACATTTTTTCACCCAAATCTTGATTATACCTGAGGTAATGATCAGTACACCAATCCCACTTGGGCTCACCAAATTTCGTTCTTCTAGGTTAAACGTTCCTTTGCAATTACCGTTTTCATGTTTAGGTTTCACTCTGTTTTCTCCTATATGGATACATGTAGTTGGAACTCTAAATCAAACACGGTTTGTGCTAGCTCTTTGAAACTTGGCACAAATAATGTAGTTTCCAAGTTCTATCGCTATGTTTGTGTCCTATTGAAGTAGCCCCAAGAAGAGACTGACGAGAATCACTTTCATTGAAAGGGGTTGCCAAGCTTCCGAAAAACTACGAGTTTCCTGAAATCTCAGCAAAACATTTTTTTCACCCAATCTTGATGATACTGGCAGGTAATGATCAGAACACCAATCCCACTTTCCTCACCAAATTTCGTTCTTCTAGGTTAAACCATTCGTTTGCAGTAACCTTTTTCATGTTTAGGTTTCACTCTGTTTTCTCCTACATGGATACATGTAGTTGGAACTCTAAAATCAAACACGGTTTGTGCTAGCTCTTTGAAACTTGGCACAATAATGTAGTTCAAAGTTCTATCGCTATGGTTTGTGTCCTATTGAAGTAGCCCCAAGCAGAGACTGACGAGATCACTTCATTGAAAGGGGTTGAAAGCTCCAAAAACTACGATTTCCTGAAATCTCAGCAAACATTTTTTCACCCAATCTTGATGATACTTGAGGTAATGATAAGTAACACAATCCCACTTGGCTCACCAAATTTCGTTCTTCTAGGTTAAACCGTTCGTTTGCAGTTACCGTTTTCATGTTTAGGTTTCACTCTGTTTTCTCCTATATGGATACATCTAGTTGGAAACTCTAAATCAAACACGGTTGTGCTAGCTCTTTGAAACTTGGCACAATAATGTAGATCAAGTTCTTTCCCCTATGGTTTGTGTTCCTATGGAAGTAGCCCCAAGCAGAGAGTGACGAGAATCACTTTCATTGAAAGGGGTTGAAAGCTTCCAAAAACTACGATTTCCTGAAATCTCAGCAAACATTTTTTCGCCCAATCTTGATGATACCTTGCAGGTAATGATCAGTACACCAATCCCCACTTGGCTCACCAAATTTCGTTCTTCTAGGTTAAACTGTTCCTTTGCAGTAACCGTTTTCATGTTTAGTTTTCACTCTGTTTTCTCCTATATAGATACATGTAGTTGGAACTCTAAATCAAACACGGTTTGTGCTAGCTCTTTGAAACTTAGCACAACAATGTAGTTCCAAGTTCTATCGCTATGGTTTGTGTCCTATTGAAGTAGCCCCAAAGCAGAGACTGACCAGAATCACTTTTCATTGAAAGGGGTTGCCAAGCTTCCAAAAACTACGATTTCCTGAAATCTCAGCAAAAATTTTTTAACCCAATCTTGATGATACTGGCAGGTAATGAAGAGTACACCAATCCAACTTGGCTCACCAAATTGCGTTCTTCTAGTTAAACCGTTCCTCTGCAGTAACCGTTTTCATGTTTAGGTTTCACTCTGTTTTCTTCATATGGATACATGTATTTGGAACTCTAAATCAAACATGGTTTGTGCTAGCTCTTTGAAACTTAGCACAATAATGTAGTTCCAAGTTCTATCGCAATGGATTGTGTAATATTGAAGTAGCCCCAAGCACAGACTGAGGAGAATCACTTTCATGAAAGGGGTTGCCAAGCTTCCAAAAACTACGATTTCCTGAAATCTCAGCAAACATTTTTTCACCCAATCTTGATGATACCTGAGGTAATGATCATACACCAATCCCACTTGCTCACCAAATTTCGTTCTTCTAGGTTAAACCGTTCGTTTGCAGTTACCGTTTTCATGTTTAGGTTTCACTCTGTTTCTTCCTATATGGATACATGTAGTTGGAACTCTAAATCAAACACGGTTTGTGCTAGCTCTTTGAAACTTGGCACAATAATGTAGTTCCAAGTTCTGTCGCTATGGTTTGTGTCCTATAGAAGTAGCCCCAAGCAGAGACTGACGAGAATCACTTTCATTGAAAGGGTTGCCAAGTTCCCAAAACTACGATTTTCCTGAAATCTCAGCAAACATTTTTTCACCCAATCTTGATGACACTGGCAGGTAATGATCAGTACACCAAACCCACTTGGCTCACCAAAATCTTCGTTCTTCTAGGTTAAACCTTTCCTTTGCAGTAACCGTTCTCATGTTTAGGTTTCACTCTGTTTTCTCCTATATGGATACATGTATTTGGAACTCTAAATCAAACAAGGTTTGTGCTAGCTCTCTGAAACTTGGCACAATAATGTAGTTCCAAGTTCTATCGCTATGGTTTGTGTCCTATGGAACTAGCCCCAAGCAGAGACTGACGAGAATCACTTTCATTGAAAGGGGTTACCAAGCTTCCAAAAAACTACGAGTTTCCTGAAATCTCAGCAAACATTTTTTCACCCAATCTTGATGATACTGGCAGGTAATGATCAGTACACCAAACCCACTTGGCTCACCAAATTTCGTTCTTCTAGGTTAAACCGTTCCTTTGCTGTAACCGTTTTCATGTTTAGGTTTCACTCTTTTTTCTCGGATATGGATACATGTATTTGGAACTCTAAATCAAACACGGTTTGTGCTAGCTCTTTGAAACTTGGCAGAAAAATGTAGTTCCAAGTTCTATCGCTATGGTTTCTGTCCTATTGAAGTAGCCCCAAGCAGAGACTGACGAGAATCACTTTCATTGAAAGGGGTTGCCAAGCTTCCAAAAAACTATGATTTCCAGAAATCTCTGCAAACATTTTTTCACCCCAATATTGATGATACTGGCAGGTAATGATCAGTACACCAAACCCACTTGGCCCACCAAATTTCGTTCTTCTAGGTTAAACATTCATTTGCAGTAACCGTTTTCATGTTTAGGTTTCACTCTGTTTTCTCCTACATGGATACATGTAGTTGGAAATCTAAATCAAACACGGTTTGTGCTAGCTCTTTGAAACTTGGCACAATAAATGTAGTTCCAAGTTCTATCGCTATGGTTTGTGTCCTATTGAAGTAGCCCCCAAGAAGAGACTGACGAGAATCAATATCATTGAAAGGGGTTGCCAAGCTCCGAAAACTACAAGTTTCCGGAAATCTCAGCAAACATTTTTTCACCCAATCTTGATGATACTGGCAGGTAATGATCAGAACACCAATCCCACTTGGCTCACCAAATTTCGTTCTTTTAGGTTAAACTGTTTCCTTTGCAGTAACCTTTTTCATGTTTAGGTTTTCACTCTGTTTTCTCCTACATGGATACATGTAGTTGGAACTCTAAATCAAACACGGTTGTGCTAGCTCTTTGAAACTTGGCACAACAATGTAGTTCCAAGTTCTATCGCTATGGTTTGTGTCCTATTGAAGTAGCCCCAAGCAGAGACTGACCAGAATCACTTTCATTGAAAGGGGTTGCTAAGCTTCCGAAAAACTACGAGTTTCCTGAAATCACAGCAAACATTTTTTCACCCAATCTTCATGATACTGGCAGGTAATGATCAGTACACCAATCCCACTTGGCTCACCAAATTTCGTTCTTCTAGGGTAAACCGTTCGTTTGCAGTAACCATTTTCATGTTTAGGTTTCACTCTGTTTTCTCCTATATGGATACATGTAGTTGGAACTCTAAATCAAACACGGTTTGTGCTAGCTCTTTGAACATTGGCACAGTAATGTAGATCCAGTTCTATCCCGATGGTTTGTGTCCTATGGAAATAGCCCCAAGCAGAGAGTGACGAGAATCACTTTCATTGAAGGGATTGAAAGCTTCCAAAAACTACGATTTCCTGAAATCTCAGCAAACATTTTTCGCCCAATCTTGATGATACTTGCAGGTAATGATCAGTACACCAATCCCACTTGGCTCACCAAATTTCGTTCTTCTAGGTTAAACTGTTCCTTTGCAGTAACCGTTTTCATGTTTAGGTTCACTCTGTTTTCTCCTATATGGAATACATGTAGTTGGAACTCTAAATCAAACACGGTTTGTGCTAGCCTCTTTTGAAACTTGGCACAATAATGTAGTTCCAAGTTCTGTCGCTATGGTTTGTGTCCTATTGAAGTAGCCCCAAGCAGAGACTGACGGAGAATCACTTTCATTGAAAGGGGTTGCCAAGTTCCCAAAACTACGATTTTCCTGAAATCTCAGCAAACATTTTTTCACCCAATCTTGATGATACTGGCAGGTAATGATCAGTACACCAATCCCACTTGGCTCACCAAATTGCGTTCTTCTAGGTTAAACCGTTCCTTTGTAGTAACCGTTTTCATGTTTAGGTTTCACTCTGTTTTCTCCTATATGGATACATGTAGTTGGAACTCTAAATCAAACACGGTTTGTGCTAGCTCTTTGAAACATGGCACAATAAATGTAGTTCCAAGTTCTATCGCTATGGTTTGTGTCCTATGGAAGTAGCCCCAAGCAGAGACTGACAAGAATCACTTTCATTGAAAGGGTTGCGACTCTTCCAAAAACTAAGAGATTCCTGAAATCTGAGCAAGCATTTTTTCACCCAATCATGATGATACTTGCAGGTAATGATCAGTACACCAATCCTACATGGCTCACCAATTTCGTTATTCTAGGTTAAACCATTCATTTGCCAGTAACCGTTTTCATGTTTAGGTTTCACTCTGTTTTCTCCTATATGGATACATGTAGTTGAACTCTTAATCAAACACGGTTTGTGCTAGCACTTTGAAGCTTGGCACAATAATGTAGTTCCATGTTCTATCGCTGTGGTTTGTTTCATATGGAAGTAGCCCAACGCAGAGACTGAAGAGAATCACTTTCATTGAAAAGGGTTGCCAAGCTTCCGAAAAACTACGATTTCCTGAAATCTCAGCAAACATTTTTCACCAATCTTGATGACACCTGAGGTAATGATCAGTACACCAATCCCACTTGGCTCACAAATTTCGTTCTTCTAGTAAAACCGTTCATTTGCAATTACCGTTTTCATGTTTAGGTTTCACTCTGTTTCTCCTATATGGATACATGTAGTTGGAACTCTAAATCAAACACGGTTTGTGCTAGCTCTTTGAAACTTGGCACAATAATGTAGTTCCAAGTTCTGTTGCTATGGTTTGTGTCCTATGGAACTAGCCCCAAGCAGAGACTGACGAGAATCACTTTCATTGAAAGGGGTTACCAAGCTTCCAAAAAACTACGAGTTCCTGAAATCTCAGCAACATTTTTTCACCCAATCTTGATGATACTGGCAGGTAATGATCAGTACACCAAACCCACTTGGTCCACCAAATTTCGTTCTTCTAGGTTAACCGTTCCATTGCAGTAACCGTTTTCATGTTTAGGTTTCACTCTGTTTTCTCCGTATATGGATACATGTATTTGGAACTCTAAAATCAAACACGGTTGTGCTAGCTCTTGAAACTTGGCACAATAATGTAGTTCCAAGTTCTATCGCTATGGTTCCTGTCCTATTGAAGTAGCCCCAAGCAGAGACTGACGAGAATCACTTTCATTGAAAGGGGTTGCCAAGCTTCCAAAAAACTACGATTTCCTGAAATCTCTGCAAACATTTTTTTCACCCAATCTTAATGATACTTGAGGTAATGATCAGTACACCAATCCCACTTGGCTCACCAAATTTCATTCTTCTAGGTTAAAACCATTCATTTGCAGTAACCGTGTTCATGTTTAGGTTTCACTCTGTTTTCTCCTACATGGATACATGTAGTTGGAAATCTAAATCAAACACGGTTTGTGCTAGCTCTTTGAAACTTGCACAATAATGTAGTTCCAAGTTCTATCGCTATGAGTTGTGTCCTATTGACATAGCTCCAAAGAAAGAGACTGACGAGAATCACTTTCATTGAAAGGGGTTGCCAAGCTTCTGAAAAACTACGAGTTTCCTGAAATCTCAGCAAACATTTTTTCACCCAATCTTCATGATCCTGGCAGGTAATGATCAGTACACCAATACCACTTGGCTCACCAAATTTCGTTCTTCTAGGTTAAACCATTCCTTTGCAGTAACCGTTTTCATGTTTAGGTTTCACTCTGTTTTCTCCTACATGGATAAATGTATTTGGAACTCTAAATCAAACACGGTTTGTGCTAGCTCTTTGAAACTTGGCACAATAATGTAGTTACAAATTCTATCGCTATGGTTTGTGTCCTATTGGATGTAGCCCCAAGCAGAGACTGACCAGAATCACTTTAATTCAAAGGGTTGCCAAATTCCAAAAGACTAAGATTTCCTGAATCTGAGCAAACATTTTCCACCCAATCATGATGATACTTGCAGGTAATGATCAGTACACCAATCCTACTTGGCTCACCAAATTTCATTTTCTAGGTTAAGCCGTTCCTTTGCAGTAACCGTTTTCATGTTTGGTTTCACTTCTGTTTTATCCTATATGGATACATGTATTGGGAACTCTAAATCAAAGACAGTTGTGCTAGCTCTTTGAAACGTGGCACAATAATGTAGTCAAAGTTCTATTGCTATGGGTTGTGTCTTATTGAAGTAGCCCCAAGCAGAGACTGACGAGAATCACTTTCATTGAAAGGGGTTGCCAAGCTTCCGAAAAACTACGAGTTTCCGGAATTCTCAGCAAACATTTTTCACCCAATCTTGATGATACTGGCAGGTAATGATCAGTACACCAATCCCACTTGGCTCACCAAATTTCGTTCTTCTAGGTTAAAACCGTTCCTTTGCAGTAACCGTTTTCATGTTTAGGTTTCACTCTGTTTTCTCCTATATGGATACATGTAGTTGGAACTCTAAATCAACACAGTTGGTGGATAGCTCTTTGGAACGTGGCAGAATAATGTAGTTCCAAGTTCTATCGCTATGGTTTGTGTCCAATTGAAGTAGCCCAAGCAGAGACTGACGAGAATCACTTTCATTGAAAGGGTTTCCAAGCTTCCATAAAACTACGAGTTTCCTGAAATCTCAGCAAACATTTTTTACCCAATCTTGATGATTCTGGCAGATCATGATCAGTACACCAGTCCCACTTGGCTCACAAAATTTCGTTCTTCCTGGTTAAAACCGTTCCTTTTCAGTAACCGTTTTCATGTTTACGTTTCACTCTATTTTTCTCCTATATGGATACATGTAGTTGGAACTCTAAATCAAACACGGTTTGTGCTAGCTCGTTGAAACACTGCACAATAATGTAGTTCCAAGTTATATCACTATGGTTTGTGTCCTATGGAAGTAGCCCCAAGCAGAGACTGACGAGAATCACTTTCATTGAAAGGGGTTGCCAAACTTCCGAAAACTACGAGTTTCCGAATTCTCAGCAAACATTTTTTCACCCCAATCTTGATGATACTGGCAGGTAATGATCAGTACACCAATCCCCACTTGGCTCACCAATTTCGTTCTTCTAGGGTAACCCGTTCGTTTGCAGTAACCGTTTTCATGTTTAGGTTTCACTCAGTTTTCTCCTATATGGATACATTTAGTTGGAACTCTAAATCAAACACGGTTTGTGCTAGCTCTTTGAAACTTGGCACAATAATGTAGTTCCAAGTTCTATCGCTATGGTTTGTGTCCTATTGAAGTAGCCTCAAGCAGAGACTGACGAGAATCACTTTCATTGAAAGGGGTTGCGAAGTTTCCAAAAAACTACGAGTTTCCAAGAAATCTCAGCACATTTTTTTCACCCAATCTTGATGATACTTTCAGGTAATGATCAGTACACCAATCCTTCACTTGGCTCACCAAATTTCGTTCTACTAGGTTAAAACCGTTCCTTTGCAGTAACCGTTTTCATGTTTAGGTTTCACTCAGTTTTCTTCCTATATGGATACATGTAGTTGGAACTCTAAATCAAACACGGTTTGTGCTAGCTTTTGGAACTTGGCACAATAATGTAGTTCCAAGTTCTATCGCTATGGTTTGTGTCCTATTGAAGTAGCCACAAACAGAGACTGACGAGAATCACATTCATTCAAAGGGGTTGCCAAGCTTCCGAAAAACTACGAGTTTCCTGAAATCTCAGCAAACATTTTTTTCACCCAATCTTGATGATACTTGCAGCTAATGATCAGTACACCAATCCCACTTGGCTCACCAAATTTCGTTCTTCTAGGTTAAAACGTTCCTTTGCAGTAACCGTTTTCATGTTTAGGTTTCACTCTGTTTTCTCCTATATGGATACATGTAGTTGGAACTCTAAATCAAACACGGTTGGTGATAGCTCTTTGGAACTTGGCAGAATAATGTATTTCCAAGTTCTATCGCTATGGTTTGTGTCTATTGAAGTAGCCCCAAGCAGAGACTGACGAGAATCACTTTCATTGAAAGGGGTTTCCAAGCTTCCATAAAACTACGTGTTTCCTGAAAATCTCAGAAAACATTTTTCACCCAATCTTGATGATTCTGGCAGGTAATGATCAGTACACCAGTTCCACTTGCTCACAAAATTTCGTTCTTCATGGTTAAACCGTTCCTTTGCAGTAACCGTTTTCATGTTTAGGTTTTACTCTGTTTTCTCCTATATGGATACATGTAGTTGGAACTCTAAATCAAACACGGTTTGTGCTAGCTCTTTGAAACACTGCACAATAATGTAGTTCCAAGTTCTATCACTATGGTTTGTGACCTATGGAAGTAGCCCAAGCAGAGACTGATGAGAATCACTTTCATTGAAAGGGGTTGCCAAACTTCCAAAAAACTACGAGTTTCCTGAAATCTAAGCAACATTTTTTCACCCAATCTTGATGATACTTGCAGGGAATGATCAGTACACCAATCCCACTTGGCTCACCAAATTTCGTTATTCTAGGTTAAACCGTTCATTTGCAGTAACCGTTTTCATGTTTAGATTTCACTCTGTATTCTCCTACATGGAAACATGTAGTTGGAACTCTAAATCAAAACGATTTTGCTAGCGCTTTGGAAACGTGGCAGAATAACGTAGTTCCAAGTTCTATCGCTATGGTTTGTGTCCTATTGAAGTAGCCCAAGCAGAGACTGACGAGAGTCACACTCATTGAAAGGGGTTGCCAAGCTTCCATAAAACTACGAGTTTCCTGAAATTTCAGCAAACATTTTTTCCCCAATCTTGATGATACTTGCAGGTTATTTTTCCGTACACAATCCCCACTTTGGCCTCACCGAGTTTCGTTCTTCTAGGTTAAACGTTCTTTGCAGTAACCTTTTCATGTTTAGGTTTCCTCTGTTTTCTCCTACATGTATACATGTATTTGGAACTCTAAATCAAACACGGTTTGTGCTAGCTCTTTGGAACTTGGCACAATAATGTAGTTCCAAGTTCTATCGCTATGGTTTGTGTCCTATGGAAGTAGCCCCAAGCAGAGACAGACGAGAATCCCTTTCATTGAAAGGGGTTGCCAAGCTTCCCAAAATCTACGAGTTTCCTGAAATCTCAGCAAACATTTTTTTCAACCCAATCTTGATGATACTTGCAGGTAATGATCAGAACACCAATCCCACTTGGATCACCAAATTTCGTTCTTTTAGGTCAAACCTAACCTTTGCAGTAACCGTTTTCATGTGTAGGTTTCACTCAGTTTTCTCCTATATGGATACATTTAGTTGGAACTCTAAATCAAACACGGTTTGTGCTAGCTCTTTGAAACTTGGCACAATAATGTAGTTCCAAGTTCTATCGCTATGGTTTGTGTCCTACTGAAGTAGCCTCAAGCAGAGACTGATGAGAATCACTATTCATTGAAAAGGGGTTGCGAAGTTTCCAAAAACATACGAGTTTCCAGAAATCTCAGCAACATTTTTTCACCCAATCTTGATGATACTTTCAGGTAATGATCAGTACACCAATCTCACTTTGGCTCACCAAATTTTCGTTCTACTAGGTTAAACCGTTCCTTTGCAGTAACCGTTTTCATGTTTAGGTTTCACTCAGTTTTCTCCTATATGGATACATGTAGTTGGACCTCTAAATCAAACACGGTTTGTGCTAGCTTTTGGAATCTGGCACAATAATGTAGTTCCAAGTTCTATCGCTATGGTTTGTGTCCTATTGAAGTAGCCCACAAACAGAGACTGACGAGAATCACATTCATTCAAAGGGGTTGCCCAAGCTTCCGAAAAACTACGAGTTTCCTGAAATCTCAGCAAACATTTTTTCACCCAATCTTGATGATACTTGCAGCTAATGATCAGTACACCAATCCCACTTTGGCTCACCAAATTTCGTTCTTCTAGTTAAACCGTTCCTTTGCAGTACCATTTTCATGTTTAGGTTTCACTCTGTTTTCCTCGTATATGGATACATGTAGTTGGAACTCTAAATCAAACACGGTTGGTGATAGCTCTTTGGAACTTGCAGAATAATGTAGTTAAAAGTTCTATCGCTATGGTTTGTGTCCTATTGAAGTAGCCCCAAGCAGAGACTGACGAGAATCACTTTCATTGAAAGGGTTTCCAAGCTTCCATAAAACTACGAGTTTCCCTGAAATCTCAGCAAACATTTTTTCAACCCAATCTTGATGATTCTGACAGGTAATGATCAGTACACCAGTCCCACTTGGCTCACAAAATTTCGTTCTTCCTGGTTAAACCGTTCCTTTGCAGTAACCGTTTTCATGTTTAGGTTTCACTCTGTTTTCTCCTATATGGATACATGTAGTTGGAACTCTAAATCAAACACGGTTTGTGCTAGCTCGTTGAAACACTGCACAATAATGTAGTTCCAAGTTCTATCACTATGGTTTGTGTCCTATGGAAGTAGCCCCAAGCAGAGGACTGACGAGAATCACTTTCATTGAAAGGGGTTGCCAAACTTCCAAAAAACTACGAGTTTCCTGAAATCTAAGCAACATTTTTTCACCCAATATTGATGATCCTTGCAGGGAATTGATCAGTACTCCAATCCCACTTGGCTCACCAAATTTCGTTGTTCTAGGTAAAACCGTTCATTTGCAGTAACCGTTTTCATGTTTAGGTTCACTCTGTATTCTCCTACATGGAAACATGTAGTTGGAACTCTAAATCAAAACGATTTGTGCTAGCGCTTTGGAACGTGGCAGAATAATGTAGTTCCAAGTTCTATCGCTATGGTTTGAGTCTATTTGAAGTAGCCCAAGCAGAGACTGACGAGAGTCACATTCATTGAAAGGGGTTGCCAAGCTTCCAAAAAACTACTAGTTTCCTGATATCTCAGCAAACATTTTTTCACCCAATCTTGATGATACTTGCAGGTAATGATCAGTACACGAGTCCCACTAGGCTCACAAAATTTCGTTCCTTCTAGGTTAAACCGTTCCTTTGCAGTAACCGATTTCATGTTTAGGTTTTCACTCTGTTTTCTCCTATATGGATACATGTAGTTGGAACTCTAAATAAACACGGTTGGTGATAGCTCTTTGGAACTTGGCAGAATAATGTAGTTCCAAGTTCTATCGCTATGGTTTGTGTCTATTGAAGTAGCCCCAAGCAGAGACTGACGAGAATCACTTTCATTGAAAGGGGTTTCCAAGCTTCCCATAAAACTACGAGTTTCCTGAAATCTCAGCAAACATTTTTCACCCAATCTTGATGATTCTGGCAGGTAATGATCAGTACACCAGTCCCACTTGGCTCACAAAATTTCGTTCTTCCTGGTTAAACCGTTCCTTTGCAGTAACCGTTTTCATGTTTAGGTTTCACTCTGTTTTCTCCTACATGGATACATGTATTTGGAACTCTAATTCAAACACGGTTTGTGCTAGCTCTTTGGAACTCGGCACAATAATGTAGTTCCAAGTTCTATCGCTATGGTTTGTGTCCTATGGAAGTAGCCCCAAGCAGAGACTAACGAGAATCACTTTCATTGAAAGGGTTGCCAAGCTTCCAAAAATCTATGAGTTTCCTGAAATCTCAGCAAACATTTTTCACCCAATCCTGATGATACTGGCAGGTAATGATCAATACACCAATCCCACATGGCTCACCAAATTTCGTTCTTCTAGGTTAAACCATTCCTTTGTAGTAACCGTTTTCATTTTTAGGTTTCACTCTGTTTTCTCCTATATGGATACATGTTTTTGGAACTCTGAATCAAAAACGGTTTGTAATAGCTCTTTTGAAACTGTCAGAATAATGTAGTTCCAAGTTCTATCACTATTGTTTTGTGTCCTATTGAAGTAGCCCCAAGCAGAGACTGACGAGAATCACATTCATTGAAAGGGGTTGCGAAGCTTCCAAAAAACTACGATTTTCCTGAAATCTCTGCAAACTTTTTTTCACCCAATCTTGATGATACTTGCAGGTAATGATCAGTACACCCAGTCCCACTTGGCTCACAAATTTCGTTCTTCATGGTTAAACCGTTCCTTTGCAGTAACCGTTTTCATGTTTAGTTTCACTCTGTTTTCTCCTATATGGATACATGTAGTTGGAACTCTAAATCAAACACGGTTTGTGCTAGCTCGTTGAAACACTGCACAATATGTAGTTCCAAGTTCTATCGCTATGGTTCGTGTCCTATTGAAGTAGCTCAAGCAGAGACTGACGAGAATCACTTTCATTGAAAGGGGTGCGAAGTTTCCAAAAAACTACGAGTTTCCTGAAATCTCAGCAACATTTTTCACCCAATCTTGATGATACTTGCAGGTAATTTTCCGTACACAAATCCCACTTGGCTCACCAAATTTCGTTCTTCTAGGTTAACGTTCCTTTGCAGTAACCGTTTTCATGTTTAGGTTTCACTCTGTTTTCTCCTATATGGATACATGTAGTTGGAACTCTAAATCAAAAACGGTTTGTGCTAGCTCTTTGAAACTTGGCACAATAATGTAGTTCCAAGTTCTATCGCTATGGTTTGTGTCCAATTGAAGTAGCCCCAAGCAGAGACTGACGAGAATCACTTTCATTGAAAGGGTTTCCAAGCTTCCATAAAACTACGAGTTTCCTGAAATCTCAGCAAACATTTTTTCACCCAATCTTGATGATTCTGGCAGATCATGATCAGTACACCAGTCCCCACTTGCTCACAAAATTTCGTTCTTCCTGGTTAAACCGTTCCTTTTCAGTAACCGTTTTCATGTTTACGTTTCACTCTATTTCTCCTATATGGATACATGTAGTTGGAACTCTAAATCAAACACGGTTTGTGCTAGCTCGTTGAAACACTGCACAATAATGTAGTTCCAAGTTATATCACTATGGTTTGTGTCCTATGGAAGTAGCCCCAAGCAGAGACTGACGGAGAATCACTTTCATTGAAAGGGGTTGCCAAACTTCCGAAAAACTACGAGTTTCCGGAATTCTCAGCAAACATTTTTTCACCCAATCTTGATGATACTGGCAGGTAATGATCAGTACACCAATCCCACTTGGCTCACCAAATTCGTTCTTCTAGGGTAAACCGTTCGTTTGCAGTAACCGTTTTCATGTTTAGGTTTCACTCAGTTTTCTCCTATATGGATACATTTAGTTGGAACTCTAAATCAAACACGGTTTGTGCTAGCTCTTTGAAAACTTGGCACAATAATGTAGTTCCAAGTTCTATCGCTATGGTTTGTGTCCTATTGAAGTAGCCTCAAGCAGAGACTGACGAGAATCACTTTCATTGAAAGGGGTTGCGAAGTTTCCAAAAAACTACGAGTTTCCTGAAATCTCAGCAACATTTTTTCACCCAATCTTGATGATACTTTCAGGTAATGATCAGTACACCAATCTCACTTGGCTCACCAAATTTCGTTCTACTAGGTTAAACCGTTCCTTTGCAGTAACCGTTTTCATGTTTAGGTTTCACTCTGTTTTCTACTATATGGATACATGTAGTTGGAACTCTAAATCAAACACGGTTTGTGCTAGCTTTTGGAACTTGGCACAATAATGTAGTTCCAAGGTCTATCGCCATGGTTTGTGTCCTATTGAAGTAGCCACAAACAGAGACTGACGAGAATCACATTCATTCAAAGGGGTTGCCAAGCTTCCGAAAAACTACGAGTTTCCTGAAATCTCAGCAAACATTTTTTCACCCAATCTTGATGATACTTGCAGCTAATGATCAGTACACCAATCCCACTTGGCTCACCAAATTTCGTTCTTCTAGGTTAAACCGTTCCTTTGCAGTAACCGTTTTCATGTTAGGTTTCACTCTGTTTTCTCCTATATGGATACATGTAGTTGGAACTCTAAATCAAACACGGTTGGTGATAGCTCTTTGGAACTTGGCAGAATAATGTATTTCCAAGTTCTATCGCTATGGTTTGTGTCCTATTGAAGTAGCCCCAAGCAGAGACTGACGAGAATCACTTTCATTGAAAGGGGTTTCCAAGCTTCCATAAAACTACGTGTTTCCTGAAATCTCAGAAAACATTTTTTCACCCAATCTTGATGATTCTGCCAGGTAATGATCAGTACACCAGTCCCACTTGGCTCAAAAAATTTCGTTCTTCCTGGTTAAACCGTTCCTTTGCAGTAACCGTTTTCATGTTTAGGTTTTACTCTGTTTTTCTCCTATATGGATACATGTAGTTGGAACTCTAAATCAAACACGGTTTGTGCTAGCTCTTTGAAACACTGCACAATAATGTAGTTCCAAGTTCTATCACTATGGTTTGTGACCTATGGAAGTAGCCCCAAGCAGAGACTGATGAGAATCACTTTCATTGAAAGGGGTTGCCAAACTTCCAAAAAACTACGAGTTTCCTGAAATCTAAGCAACATTTTTTCACCCAATCTTGATGATACTTGCAGGGAATGATCAGTACACCAATCCCACTTGGCTCACCAAATTTCGTTATTCTAGGTTAAACCGTTCATTTGCAGTAACCGTTTTCATGTTTAGATTTCACTCTGTATTCTCCTACATGGAAACATGTAGTTGGAACTCTAAATCAAAACGATTTGTGCTAGCGCTTTGGAACGTGGCAGAATAACGTAGTTCCAAGTTCTATCGCTATGGTTTGTGTCCTATTGAAGTAGCCCCAAGCAGAGACTGACGAGAGTCACACTCATTGAAAGGGGTTGCCAAGCTTCATAAAACTACGAGTTTCCTGAAATTTCAGCAAACATTTTTTCACCCAATCTTGATGATACTTGCAGGTTATTTTCCGTACACCAATCCCACTTGGCTCACCGAGTTTCGTTCTTCTAGGTTAAACCGTTCCTTTGCAGTAACCCTTTTCATGTTTAGTTTCACTCTGTTTTCTCCTACATGTATACATGTATTTGGAACTCTAAATCAAACACGGTTTGTGCTAGCTCTTTGGAACTTGGCACAATAATGTAGTTCCAAGTTCTATCGCTATGGTTTGTGGTTCCTATGGAAGTAGCCCCAAGCAGAGACAGACGAGAATCCCTTTCATTGAAAGGGGTTGCCAAGCTTCCCAAAATCTACGAGTTTCCTGAAATCTCAGCAAACATTTTTTTCACCCAATCTTGATGATACTTGCAGGTAATGATCAGAACACCAATCCCACTTGGATCACCAAATTTCGTTCTTTTAGGTCAAACCTAACTTTGCAGTAACCGTTTTCATGTGTAGGTTTCACTCAGTTTTCTCCTATATGGATACATTTAGTTGGAACTCTAAATCAAACACGGTTTGTGCTAGCTCTTTGAAACTTGGCACAATAATGTAGTTCCAAGTTCTATCGCTATGGTTTGTGTCCTACTGAAGTAGCCTCAAGCAGAGACTGATGAGAATCACTTTCATTGAAAGGGGTTGCGAAGTTTCGAAAAAACTACGAGTTTCCAGAAATCTCAGCAACATTTTTTCACCCAATCTTGATGATACTTTCAGGTAATGATCAGTACACCAATCTCACTTGGCTCACCAAATTTCGTTCTACTAGGTTAAACCGTTCCTTTGCAGTAACCGTTTTCATGTTTAGGTTTCACTCAGTTTTCTCCTATATGGATACATGTAGTTGGAACTCTAAATCAAACACGGTTTGTGCTAGCTTTTGGAACTTGGCACAATAATGTAGTTCCAAGTTCTATCGCTATGGTTTGTGTCCTATTGAAGTAGCCACAAACAGAGACTGACGAGAATCACATTCATTCAAAGGGGTTGCCAAGCTTCCGAAAAACTACGAGTTTCCTGAAATCTCAGCAAACATTTTTTCACCCAATCTTGATGATACTTGCAGCTAATGATCAGTACACCAATCCCACTTGGCTCACCAAATTTCGTTCTTCTAGGTTAAACCGTTCCTTTGCAGTAACCATTTTCATGTTTAGGTTTCACTCTGTTTTCTCGTATATGGATACATGTAGTTGGAACTCTAAATCAAACACGGTTGGTGATAGCTCTTTGGAACTTGGCAGAATAATGTAGTTAAAAGTTCTATCGCTATGGTTTGTGTCCTATTGAAGTAGCCCCAAGCAGAGACTGACGAGAATCACTTTCATTGAAAGGGGTTTCCAAGCTTCCATAAAACTACGAGTTTCCTGAAATCTCAGCAAACATTTTTTCACCCAATCTTGATGATGTTGACAGGTAATGATCAGTACACCAGTCCCACTTGGCTCACAAAATTTCGTTCTTCCTGGTTAAACCGTTCCTTTGCAGTAACCGTTTTCATGTTTAGGTTTCACTCTGTTTTCTCCTATATGGATACATGTAGTTGGAACTCTAAATCAAACACGGTTTGTGCTAGCTCGTTGAAACACTGCACAATAATGTAGTTCCAAGTTCTATCACTATGGTTTGTGTCCTATGGAAGTAGCCCCAAGCAGAGACTGACGAGAATCACTTTCATTGAAAGGGGTTGCCAAACTTCCAAAAAACTACGAGTTTCCTGAAATCTAAGCAACATTTTTTCACCCAATATTGATGATACTTGCAGGGAATGATCAGTACTCCAATCCCACTTGGCTCACCAAATTTCGTTCTTCTAGGTTAAACCGTTCATTTGCAGTAACCGTTTTCATGTTTAGGTTTCACTCTGTATTCTCCTACATGGAAACATGTAGTTGGAACTCTAAATCAAAACGATTTGTGCTAGCGCTTTGGAACGTGGCAGAATAATGTAGTTCCAAGTTCTATCGCTATGGTTTGAGTCCTATTGAAGTAGCCCGAAGCAGAGACTGACGAGAGTCACATTCATTGAAAGGGGTTGCCAAGCTTCCAAAAAACTACTAGTTTCCTGATATCTCAGCAAACATTTTTTCACCCAATCTTGATGATACTGCCAGGTAATGATCAGTACACGAGTCCCACTAGGCTCACAAAATTTCGTTCTTCTAGGTTAAACCGTTCCTTTGCAGTAACCGTTTTCATGTTTAGGTTTCACTCTGTTTTCTCCTATATGGATACATGTAGTTGGGAACTCTAAATCAAACACGGTTGGTGATAGCTCTTTGGAACTTGGCAGAATAATGTCGTTCCAAGTTCTATCGCTATGGTTTGTGTCCTTCCTATTGAAGTAGCCCCAAGCAGAGACTGACGAGAATCACTTTCATTGAAAGGGGTTTCCAAGCTTCCATAAAACTACGAGTTTCCTGAAATCTCAGCAAACATTTTTTCACCCAATCTTGATGATTCTGGCAGGTAATGATCAGTACACCAGTCCCACTTGGCTCACAAAATTTCGTTCTTCCTGGTTAAACCGTTCCTTTGCAGTAACCGTTTTCATGTTTAGGTTTCACTCTGTTTTCTCCTACATGGATACATGTATTTGGAACTCTAATTCAAACACGGTTTGTGCTAGCTCTTTGGAACTCGGCACAATAATGTAGTTCCAAGTTCTATCGCTATGGTTTGTGTCCTATGGAAGTAGCCCCAAGCAGAGACTAACGAGAATCACTTTCATTGAAAGGGGTTGCCAAGCTTCCAAAAATCTATGAGTTTCCTGAAATCTCAGCAAACATTTTTTTCACCCAATCCTGATGATACTGGCAGGTAATGATCAATACACCAATCCCACATGGCTCACCAAATTTCGTTCTTCTAGGTTAAACCATTCCTTTGTAGTAACCGTTTTCATTTTTAGGTTTCACTCTGTTTTCTCCTATATGGATACATGTTTTTGGAACTCTGAATCAAAAACGGTTTGTAATAGCTCTTTGAAACTTGTCAGAATAATGTAGTTCCAAGTTCTATCACTATGGTTTGTGTCCTATTGAAGTAGCCCCAAGCAGAGACTGACGAGAATCACATTCATTGAAAGGGGTTGCGAAGCTTCCAAAAAACTACGAGTTTCCTGAAATCTCTGCAAACTTTTTTTCACCCAATCTTGATGATACTTGCAGGTAATGATCAGTACACCAGTCCCACTTGGCTCACAAAATTTCGTTCTTCATGGTTAAACAGTTCCTTTGCAGTAACCGTTTTCATGTTTAGGTTTCACTCTGTTTTCTCCTATATGGATACATGTAGTTGGAACTCTAAATCAAACACGGTTTGTGCTAGCTCGTTGAAACACTGCACAATAATGTAGTTCCAAGTTCTATCGCTATGGTTTGTGTCCTATTGAAGTAGCTCAAGCAGAGACTGACGAGAATCACTTTCATTGAAAGGGGTTGCGAAGTTTCCAAAAAACTACGAGTTTCCTGAAATCTCAGCAACATTTTTTCACCCAATCTTGATGATACTTGCAGGTAATTTTCCGTACACAAATCCCACTTGGCTCACCAAATTTCGTTCTACTAGGTTAAACCGTTCCTTTGCAGTAACCGTTTTCATGTTTAGGTTTCACTCTGTTTTCTCCTATATGGATACATGTAGTTGGAACTCTAAATCAAAAACGGTTTGTGCTAGCTCTTTGAAACTTGGCACAATAATGTAGTTCCAAGTTCTATCGCTATGGTTTGTGTCCTATTGAATTAGCCCCATGCAGAGACTGACGAGAATCACATTCATTGAAAGGGGTTGCCAAGCTTCCATAAAACTACGAGTTTCCTGAAATCTCAGCAAACATTTTTTCACCCAATCTTGATGATTCTGGCAGGTAATGATCAGTACACCAGTCCCACTTGGCTCACAAAATTTCGTTCTTCCTGGTTAAACCGTTCCTTTGCAGTAACCGTTTTCATGTTTAGGTTTCACTCTGTTTTCTCCTATATGGATACATGTATTTGGAACTCTAAATCAAACACGGTTCGCGCTAGCTCTTTGGAACTTGGCACAATTATGAAGATCCAAGTTCTATCGCTATGGTTTGTGTCCTATTGAAGTAGCCCCAAACAGAGACTGACGAGAATCACATTCATTCAAAGGGGTTGCCAAGCTTCCGAAAAACTACGAGTTTCCTGAAATCTCAGCAAACATTTTTTCACCCAATCTTGATAATACTTGCAGCTAATGATCAGTACACCAATCCCACTTGGCTCACCAAATTTCGTTCTTCTAGGTTAAACCGTTCCTTTGCAGTAACCGTTTTCATGTTTAGGTTTTACTCTGTTTTCTCCTATATGGATACATGTAGTTGGAACTCTAAATCAAACACGGTTTGTGCTAGCTCTTTGAAACACTGCACAATAATGTAGTTCCAAGTTCTATCACTATGGTTTGTGACCTATGGAAGTAGCCCCAAGCAGAGACTGATGAGAATCACTTTCATTGAAAGGGGTTGCCAAACTTCCAAAAAACTACGAGTTTCCTGAAATCTAAGCAACATTTTTTCACCCAATCTTGATGATACTTGCAGGGAATGATCAGTACACCAATCCCACTTGGCTCACCAAATTTCGTTATTCTAGGTTAAACCGTTCATTTGCAGTAACCGTTTTCATGTTTAGATTTCACTCTGTATTCTCCTACATGGAAACATGTAGTTGGAACTCTAAATCAAAACGATTTGTGCTAGCGCTTTGGAACGTGGCAGAATAACGTAGTTCCAAGTTCTATCGCTATGGTTTGTGTCCTATTGAAGTAGCCCCAAGCAGAGACTGACGAGAGTCACACTCATTGAAAGGGGTTGCCAAGCTTCCATAAAACTACGAGTTTCCTGAAATCTCAGCAAACATTTTTTCACCCAATCTTGATGATACTTGCAGGTTATTTTCCGTACACGAATCCCACTTGGCTCACCGAGTTTCGTTCTTCTAGGTTAAACCGTTCCTTTGCAGTAACCCTTTTCATGTTTAGGTTTCACTCTGTTTTCTCCTACATGTATACATGTATTTGGAACTCTAAATCAAACACGGTTTGTGCTAGCTCTTTGGAACTTGGCACAATAATGTAGTTCCAAGTTCTATCGCTATGGTTTGTGTCCTATGGAAGTAGCCCCAAGCAGAGACAGACGAGAATCCCTTTCATTGAAAGGGGTTGCCAAGCTTCCCAAAATCTACGAGTTTCCTGAAATCTCAGCAAACATTTTTTTCACCCAATCTTGATGATACTTGCAGGTAATGATCAGAACACCAATCCCACTTGGATCACCAAATTTCGTTCTTTTAGGTCAAACCTAACTTTGCAGTAACCGTTTTCATGTGTAGGTTTCACTCAGTTTTCTCCTATATGGATACATTTAGTTGGAACTCTAAATCAAACACGGTTTGTGCTAGCTCTTTGAAACTTGGCACAATAATGTAGTTCCAAGTTCTATCACTATGGTTTGTGTCCTACTGAAGTAGCCTCAAGCAGAGACTGATGAGAATCACTTTCATTGAAAGGGGTTGCGAAGTTTCCAAAAAACTACGAGTTTCCAGAAATCTCAGCAACATTTTTTCACCCAATCTTGATGATACTTTCAGGTAATGATCAGTACACCAATCTCACTTGGCTCACAAAATTTCGTTCTACTAGGTTAAACCGTTCCTTTGCAGTAACCGTTTTCATGTTTAGGTTTCACTCAGTTTTCTCCTATATGGATACATGTAGTTGGAACTCTAAATCAAACACGGTTTGTGCTAGCTTTTGGAACTTGGCACAATAATGTAGTTCCAAGTTCTATCGCTATGGTTTGTGTCCTATTGAAGTAGCCACAAACAGAGACTGACGAGAATCACATTCATTCAAAGGGGTTGCCAAGCTTACGAAAAACTACGAGTTTCCTGAAATCTCAGCAAACATTTTTTTACCCAATCTTGATGATACTTGCAGCTAATGATCAGTACACCAATCCCACTTGGCTCACCAAATTTCGTTCTTCTAGGTTAAACCGTTCCTTTGCAGTAACCATTTTCATGTTTAGGTTTCACTCTGTTTTCTCGTATATGGATACATGTAGTTGGAACTCTAAATCAAACACGGTTGGTGATAGCTCTTTGGAACTTGGCAGAATAATGTAGTTAAAAGTTCTATCGCTATGGTTTGTGTCCTATTGAAGTAGCCCCAAGCAGAGACTGACGAGAATCACTTTCATTGAAAGGGGTTTCCAAGCTTCCATAAAACTACGAGTTTCCTGAAATCTCAGCAAACATTTTTTCACCCAATCTTGATGATTCTGACAGGTAATGATCAGTACACCAGTCCCACTTGGCTCACAAAATTTCGTTCTTCCTGGTTAAACCGTTCCTTTGCAGTAACCGTTTTCATGTTTAGGTTTCACTCTGTTTTCTCCTATATGGATACATGTAGTTGGAACTCTAAATCAAACACGGTTTGTGCTAGCTCGTTGAAACACTGCACAATAATGTAGTTCCAAGTTCTATCACTATGGTTTGTGTCCTATGGAAGTAGCCCCAAGCAGAGACTGACGAGAATCACTTTCATTGAAAGGGGTTGCCAAACTTCCAAAAAACTACGAGTTTCCTGAAATCTAAGCAACATTTTTTCACATAATATTGATGATACTTGCAGGGAATGATCAGTACTCCAATCCCACTTGGCTCACCAAATTTCGTTCTTCTAGGTTAAACCGTTCATTTGCAGTAACCGTTTTCATGTTTAGGTTTCACTCTGTATTCTCCTACATGGAAACATGTAGTTGGAACTCTAAATCAAAACGATTTGTGCTAGCGCTTTGGAAACGTGGCAGAATAATGTAGTTCCAAGTTCTATCGCTATGGTTTGAGTCCTATTGAAGTAGCCCCAAGCAGAGACTGACGAGAGTCACATTCATTGAAAGGGGTTGCCAAGCTTCCAAAAAACTACGAGTTTCCTGATATCTCAGCAAACATTTTTTCACCCAATCTTGATGATACTGCCAGGTAATGATCAGTACACGAGTCCCACTAGGCTCACAAAATTTCGTTCTTCTAGGTTAAACCGTTCCTTTGCAGTAACCGTTTTCATGTTTAGGTTTCACTCAGTTTTCTCCTATATGGATACATGTAGTTGGAACTCTAAATCAAACACGGTTTGTGCTAGCTTTTGGAACTTGGCACAATAATGTAGTTCCAAGTTCTATCGCTATGGTTTGTGTCCTATTGAAGTAGCCACAAACAGAGACTGACGAGAATCACATTCATTCAAAGGGGTTGCCAAGCTTACAAAAAACTACGAGTTTCCTGAAATCTCAGCAAACATTTTTTTACCCAATCTTGATGATACTTGCAGCTAATGATCAGTACACCAATCCCACTTGGCTCACCAAATTTCGTTCTTCTAGGTTAAACCGTTCCTTTGCAGTAACCATTTTCATGTTTAGGTTTCACTCTGTTTTCTCGTATATGGATACATGTAGTTGGAACTCTAAATCAAACACGGTTGGTGATAGCTCTTTGGAACTTGGCAGAATAATGTAGTTAAAAGTTCTATCGCTATGGTTTGTGTCCTATTGAAGTAGCCCCAAGCAGAGACTGACGAGAATCACTTTCATTGAAAGGGGTTTCCAAGCTTCCATAAAACTACGAGTTTCCTGAAATCTCAGCAAACATTTTTTCACCCAATCTTGATGATTCTGACAGGTAATGATCAGTACACCAGTCCCACTTGGCTCACAAAATTTCGTTCTTCCTGGTTAAACCGTTCCTTTGCAGTAACCGTTTTCATGTTTAGGTTTCACTCTGTTTTCTCCTATATGGATACATGTAGTTGGAACTCTAAATCAAACACGGTTTGTGCTAGCTCGTTGAAACACTGCACAATAATGTAGTTCCAAGTTCTATCACTATGGTTTGTGTCCTATGGAAGTAGCCCCAAGCAGAGACTGACGAGAATCACTTTCATTGAAAGGGGTTGCCAAACTTCCAAAAAACTACGAGTTTCCTGAAATCTAAGCAACATTTTTTCACATAATATTGATGATACTTGCAGGGAATGATCAGTACTCCAATCCCACTTGGCTCACCAAATTTCGTTCTTCTAGGTTAAACCGTTCATTTGCAGTAACCGTTTTCATGTTTAGGTTTCACTCTGTATTCTCCTACATGGAAACATGTAGTTGGAACTCTAAATCAAAACGATTTGTGCTAGCGCTTTGGAACGTGGCAGAATAATGTAGTTCCAAGTTCTATCGCTATGGTTTGAGTCCTATTGAAGTAGCCCCAAGCAGAGACTGACGAGAGTCACATTCATTGAAAGGGGTTGCCAAGCTTCCAAAAAACTACGAGTTTCCTGATATCTCAGCAAACATTTTTTCACCCAATCTTGATGATACTGCCAGGTAATGATCAGTACACGAGTCCCACTAGGCTCACAAAATTTCGTTCTTCTAGGTTAAACCGTTCCTTTGCAGTAACCGTTTTCATGTTTAGGTTTCACTCTGTTTTCTCCTATATGGATACATGTAGTTGGAACTCTAAATCAAACACGGTTGGTGATAGCTCTTTGGAACTTGGCAGAATAATGTAGTTCCAAGTTCTATCGCTATGGTTTGTGTCCTATTGAAGTAGCCCCAAGCAGAGACTGACGAGAATCACTTTCATTGAAAGGGTTTCCAAGCTTCCATAAAACTACGAGTTTCCTGAAATCTCAGCAAACATTTTTTCACCCAATCTTGATGATTCTGGCAGGTAATGATCAGTACACCAGTCCCACTTGGCTCACAAAATTTCGTTCTTCCTGGTTAAACCGTTCCTTTGCAGGAACCGTTTTCATGTTTAGGTTTCACTCTGTTTTCTCCTACATGGATACATGTATTTGGAACTCTAATTCAAACACGGTTTGTGCTAGCTCTTTGGAACTCGGCACAATAATGTAGTTCCAAGTTCTATCGCTATGGTTTGTGTCCTATGGAAGTAGCCCCAAGCAGAGACTGACGAGAATCACTTTCATTGAAAGGGGTTGCCAAGCTTCCTAAAAACTACGTGTTTCCTGAAAACTCACCAAACATTTTTTCACCCAATCCTGATGATACTGGCAGGTAATGATCAATACACCAATCCCACATGGCTCACCAAATTTCGTTCTTCTAGGTTAAACCATTCCTTTGTAGTAACCGTTTTCATTTTTAGGTTTCACTCTGTTTTCTCCTATATGGATACATGTTTTTGGAACTCTGAATCAAAACGGTTTGTAATAGCTCTTTGAAACTTGTCAGAATAATGTAGTTCCAAGTTCTATCACTATGGTTTGTGTCCTATTGAAGTAGCCCCAAGCAGAGACTGACGAGAATCACATTCATTGAAAGGGGTTGCGAAGCTTCCAAAAAACTACGAGTTTCCTGAAATCTCTGCAAACTTTTTTTCACCCAATCTTGATGATACTTGCAGGTAATGATCAGTACACCAGTCCCACTTGGCTCACAAAATTTCGTTCTTCATGGTTAAACCGTTCCTTTGCAGTAACCGTTTTCATGTTTAGGTTTCACTCTGTTTTCTCCTATATGGATACATGTAGTTGGAACTCTAAATCAAACACGGTTTGTGCTAGCTCGTTGAAACACTGCACAATAATGTAGTTCCAAGTTCTATCGCTATGGTTTGTGTCCTATTGAAGTAGCTCAAGCAGAGACTGACGAGAATCACTTTCATTGAAAGGGGTTGCGAAGTTTCCAAAAAACTACGAGTTTCCTGAAATCTCAGCAACATTTTTTCACCCAATCTTGATGATACTTGCAGGTAATTTTCCGTACAAAAATCCCACTTGGCTCACCAAATTTCGTTCTACTAGGTTAAACCGTTCCTTTGCAGTAACTGTTTTCATGTTTAGGTTTCACTCTGTTTTCTCCTATATGGATACATGTATTTGGAACTCTAAATCAAAAACGGTTTGTGCTAGCTCTTTGAAACTTGGCACAATAATGTAGTTCCAAGTTCTATCGCTATGGTTTGTGTCCTATTGAATTAGCCCCAAGCAGAGACTGACGAGAATCACATTCATTGAAAGGGGTTGCCAAGCTTCCATAAAACTACGAGTTTCCTGAAATCTCAGCAAACATTTTTTCACCCAATCTTGATGATTCTGGCAGGTAATGATCAGTACACCAGTCCCACTTGGCTCACAAAATTTCGTTCTTCCTGGTTAAACCGTTCCTTTGCAGTAACCGTTTTCATGTTTAGGTTTCACTCTGTTTTCTCCTATATGGATACATGTATTTGGAACTCTAAATCAAACACGGTTTGCGCTAGCTCTTTGGAACTTGGCACAATTATGAAGATCCAAGTTCTATCGCTATGGTTTGTGTCCTATTGAAGTAGCCCCAAACAGAGACTGACGAGAATCACATTCATTCAAAGGGGTTGCCAAGCTTCCGAAAAACTACGAGTTTCCTGAAATCTCAGCAAACATTTTTTCACCCAATCTTGATAATACTTGCAGCTAATGATCAGTACACCAATCCCACTTGGCTCACCAAATTTCGTTCTTCTAGGTTAAACCGTTCCTTTGCAGTAACCGTTTTCATGTTTAGGTTTCACTCTGTTTTCTCTTATACGGATAAATGTAGTTGGAACTCTAAATCAAACACGGTTTGTGCTACCTCTTTGGAACTTGGCACAATCATGTAGTTCCAAGTTCTATCGCTATGGTTTGTGTCCTATGGAAGTAGCCCCAAGCAGAGACTGATGAGAATCACTTTCATTGAAAGGGGTTGCCAAGCTTCCAAAAATGTATGAGTTTCCTGAAATCTCAGCAAATATTTTTTCACCCAATCCTGATGATACTGGCAGGTAATGATCAGTACACCAATCCCACATGGCTCACCAAATTTCGTTCTTCTAGGTTAAACCATTCCTTTGTAGTAACCGTTTTCATTTTTAGGTTTCACTCTGTTTTCTCCTATATGGATACATGTTTTTGGAACTCTAAATCAAAAAGGGTTTGTCCTAGCTCTTTGAAACTTGGCAGAATAATGTAGTTCCAAGTTCTATCACTATGGTTTGTGTGCTATTGAAGTAGCCCCAAGCAGAGACTGACGAGAATCACATTCATTGAAAGGGGTTGCCAAGCTTCCAAAAAACTACGAGTTTCCTGAAATCTCTGCAAACTTTTTTTCACCCAATCTTGATGATACTTGCAGGTAATGATCAGTACACCAGTCCCACTTGGCTCACAAAATTTCGTTCTTCTAGGTTAAACCGTTCGTTTGCAGTAACCGTTTTCATGTTTAGGTTTCACTCTGTTTTCTCCTATATGGATACATGTAGTTGGAACTCTAAATCAAACACGGTTTGTGCTAGCTCGTTGAAACACTGCACAATAATGTAGTTCCAAGTTCTATCGCTATGGTTTGTGTCCTATGGAAGTAGCCCCAAGCAGAGACTGACGAGAATCACTTTCATTGAAAGGGGTTGCCAAACTTCCAAAAAACTACGAGTTTCCTGAAATGTCAGCAACATTTGTTCACCCAATCTTGATGATACTTACAGGTAATGATCAGTACACCAATCCCACTTGGCTCACTAAATTTCGTTCTTCTAGGTTAAACCATTCATTTGCAGTAACCGTTTGCATGTTTAGGTTTCACTCTGTTTTCTCCTACATGGAAACATGTAGTTGGAACTCTAAATCAAAACGACTTGTGCTAGCCCTTTGGAACTTGGCAGAATAATGTAGTTCCAAGTTCTATCGCTATGGTTTGTGTCCTATTGAAGTAGCCCGAAGCAGAGACTGACTAGAGTCACATTCATTGAAAGGGGTTGCCAAGCTTCCAAAAAACTACGAGTTTCCTGAAATCTCAGCAAACATTTTTTCACCCAATCTTGATGATACTGGCAGGTAATGATCAGTACACCAGTCTCACTTGGCTCACAAAATTTCGTTCTTCTAGGTTATACCGTTCCTTTGCAGTAACCGTTTTCATGTTTAGGTTTCACTCTGTTTTCTCCTATATGGATACATGTAGTTGGAACTCTAAATCAAACACGGTTTGTGCTAGCTCTTTGAAACTTAGCACAAAAATGTAGTTCCAAGTTCTATCGCTATGGTTTGTGTCCTATTGAAGTAGCCCCAAGCAGAGACTGACGAGAATCACTTTCATTGAAAGGGGTTGCCAAGCTACCAAACAACTACGAGTTTCCTGAAATCTCAGCAAACATTTTTTTCACCCAATCATGATACTGGCAGGTAATGATCAGTACACCAATCCTAGTTGCCTCACCGAATTTCGTTCTTCTAGGTTAAACCGTTCCTTTGCAGTAACCGTTTTCATGTTTAGGTTTCACTCTGTTTTCTCCTATATGGATACACATAGTTGGAACTCTAAATCAAACAGGGTTTCTGCTAGCTCTTTAAACTTGGCACAATAATGTAGTTCCAATTTCTATCGCTATGGTTTGTGTCCTATTGATGTAGCCCCAAGCAGAGAATGAGGAGAATCACTTTCATTGAAAGGGGTTACGAAGTTTCCAAAAAACTAAGAGTTTCCTGATTTCAGCAACATTTTTTCACCAAATCTTGATGATACTTGCAGGTAATGATCAGTACACCAATCCCACTTGGCTCACCAAATTTCGTTCCTCTAGGTTAAACCGTTCCTTTGCAGTAACCGTTTTCATGTTTAGGTTTCACTCTGTTTTTCCTATATGGATACATGTATTTGGAACACTAAATCAAACACGGTTTGTGCTAGCTCTTTGAAACTTGACAGAATAATGTAGTTCCAAGATCTATCGCTATGGTTTGTGTCCTATTGAAGTAGCCCCAAGCAGAGACTGACGAGAATCACATTCATTGAAAGGGGTTGCCAAGCTTCCAAAAAACTACGTGATTCCTGAAATCTCAGCAAACATTTTTTCACCCAATATTGATGATACTGTCAGGTAATGATCAGTACACCACTCCTACTTGGCTCACAAAATTTCGTTCTTCTAGGTTAAACCGTTCCTTTGCAGTAACCGTTTTCATGTTTAGGTTTCACTCTGTTTTCTCCTATATGGATACATGTAGTTGGAACTCTAAATCAAACACGGTTTGTGCTAGCTCTTTGAAACTTGGCACAATAATGTAGTTCCAATTTCTATCGCTATGGTTTGTGTCCTTTGAAAGTAGCACCAAGCAGAGACTGACGAGAATCACTTTCCTTGAAAGGGGTTGCCAAGCTTCCAAAAAACTACGAGTTTCCTGAAATCTAAGCAAACATTTTTTCACTCAATCTTGATGATACTTGCAGGTAATGATCAGTACACCAATCCCACTTGGCTCACCTAATTTCGTTCTTCTAGGTTAAACCGTTCCTTTGCGGTAACCGTTTTCATGTTTAGGTTTCACTCTGTTTTCTCCTATATGGATACATGTAGTTGGAACTCTAAATCAAAAACGGTTTGTGCTAGCTCTTTGAAACTTTACAGAATAATGTAGTTCCAAGTTCTATCGCTATGGTTTGTGTCCTATTGAAGTAGCCCCAAGCAGAGACTGACGAGAATCACATTCATTGAAAGAGGTTGCCAAGCTTCCAAAAAACTACGAGTTTCCTGAAATCTCAGCAACATTTTTTCACCCAATCTTGATGATACTTGCAGGTAATGATCAGTACACCAGTCCCACTTGGCTCACCAAATTTCGTTCTTTTAGGTTAAACCGTTCCTTTGCAGTAACCGTTTTCATGTGTAGGTTTCACTCTGTTTTCTCCTATATGGATACATTTAGTTGGAACTCTAAATCAAACACGGTTTGTGCTAGCTCTTTGAAACTTGGCACAATAATGTAGTTCCAAGTTCTATCGCTATGGTTTGTGTCCTATTGAAGTAGCCTCAAGCAGAGACTGACGAGAATCACTTTCATTGAAAGGGGTTGCGAAGTTTCCAAAAAACTCCGAGTTTCCTGAAATCTCAGCAACATTTTTTCACCCAATCTTGATGATACTTGCAGGTAATGATCAGTACACCAGTCCCACTTGGCTCACCAAATTTCGTTCTACTAGGTTAAACCGTGCCTTTGCAGTAACCGTTTTCATGTTTAGGTTTCACTCTGTTTTCTCCTATATGGATACATGTAGTTGGAACTCTAAATCAAACACGGTTTGTGCTAGCTCTTTGGAACTTGGCACAATAATGTAGTTCCAAGTTCTGTCGCTATGGTTTGTGTCCTATTGAATTAGCCACAAACAGAGACTGACGAGAATCACATTCATTCAAAGGGGTTGCCAAGCTTCCGAAAAACTACGAGTTTCCTGAAAACTCAGCAAACATTTTTTCACCCAATCTTGATGATACATGCAGCTAATGATCAGTACACCAATCCCACTTGGCTCACCAAATTTCGTTCTTCTAGGTTAAACCGTTCCTTTGCAGTAACCGTTTTCATGTTTAGGTTTCACTCTGTTTTCTCTTATATGGATACATGTAGTTGGAACTCTAAATCAAACACGGTTGGTGCTAGCTCTTTGGAACTTGGCAGAATAATGTAGTTCCAAGTTCTATCGCTATGGTTTGTGTCCTATTGAAGTAGCCCCAAGCAGAGACTGACGACAATCACTTTCATTGAAAGGGGTTTCCAAGCTTCCATAAAACTACGAGTTTCCTGAAATCTCAGCAACCATTTTTTCACCCAATCTTGATGATTCTGGCAGGGAATGATCAGTACACCAATCCAACTTGGCTCACCTAATTTCGTTCTTCTAGGTTAAACCGCTCCTTTGCAGTAACCGTTTTCATGTTTAGGTTTCACTCTGTTTTCTCCTATATGGATACATGTAGTTGGAACTCTAAATCAAACACGGTTTGTGCTAGCTCTTTGGAACTTGGCACAATAATGTAGTTCAAAGTTCTCTCGATATGGTTTGTGTCCTATGGAAGTAGCCCCAAGCAGAGACTGACGAGAATCACTTTCATTGAAAGGGGTTGCCAAGCTTTCAAAAATCTATGAGTTTCCTGAAATCTCAGCAAACATTTTTTCACCCAATCCTGATGATACTGGCAGGTAAGGATCAATACACCAATCCCACATGGCTCACCAAATTTCGTTCTTCTAGGTTAAACCATTCCTTTGTAGTAACCTTTTTCATTTTTAGGTTTCACTCTGTTTTCTCCTATATGGATACATGTTTTTGGAACTCTAAATCAAAAAGGGTTTGTCCTAGCTCTTTGAAACTTGGCAGAATAATGTAGTTCCAAGTTCTATCATTATGGTTTGTGTGCTATTGAAGTAGCCCCAAGCAGAGACTGACGAGAATCACATTCATTGAAAGGGGTTGCCAAGCTTCCGAAAAACTAAGAGTTTCCTGATATCTCAGCAAACATTTTTTCACCCAATCTTGATGATACTTGCAGGTAATGTTCAGTACACCAGTCCCACTTGGCTCACAAAATTTCGTTCTTCCTGGTTAAACCGTTCCTTTGCGGTAACCGTTTTCATGTTTAGGTTTCACTCTGTTTTCTCCTATATGGATACATGTAGTTGGAACTCTAAATCAAACACGGTTTGTGCTAGCTCGTTGAAACACTGCACAATAATGTAGTTCCAAGTTCTATCGCTATGGTTTGTGTCCTATGGAAGTAGCCCCAAGCAGAGACTGTCGAGAATCACTTTCATTGAAAGGGGTTGCCAAACTGCCCAAAAACTAAGAGTTTCCTGAAATCTAAGCAAACATTTTTTCACTCAAT